>NC_081249.1:5777723-6078318 GCF_030490865.1 Poecile atricapillus | reverse complement strand
TTGCAAGTGGTATCAGAGGGAATTTTTTGAGTTATTTAAGGGCCAAACCAATAAATTTTACATTTTACAATAAAATGAAACTACAGTTCTCATCAAATCCTGGTAGTAGTGCCATGTTTTATAAAATAATTCAATAAACAACATTAAGTCATACAGATTTCAGTTCCTGTTTCTCACTAATTGTCACCCATACCATATCCTGTTGCATTACATGGCTTCCTATTCAGCCGTGCTATGAGGAGAAATAAACATTTTTCTAATTTTTTTTTATTTCTAAAGACAATATTAAAACACCCTTTTTGGTATGTGATGGGCACTGTTTTGCTCTGACACTAATGTAAGCAGGAATACATCTTTTCTTCAAGAGGGAATATTTTCATATCAGAGATTGATTTCCAGAATTTGCTAGATTCTCTACTTCATGGCAACGGCTAAGAGCAATACAGATACATATTTGTTTTCTAACGTAGTATTAAGATTTTTTTTACTGCACCTCTTCTTAAAATAGCTTTCTATAAGGTCCATTTAGACTTGGAACACAATATCAGTTTTCAAACCCATGCTTAACATGTTCTATAATTTGAAATCATAACTCATTTATTTTAACAGTTATGTTGACATAATGATAATCATAGTCAAGTTACAATTATATCTAGAAAATTATGGATAATACTTTTTATTTTAGTCTGTTTCTTAAAAAATCTTGATGTTTGGTGAGATATGAAACCAAAATCTTTAATTTGTACAGCAAATACCTGTGCTGCATTTTATCTCCTTAGGGTAACTATTAGTCCTGAGACTTTACATAATTGTGTTTCAATCTGAAAAATGTTTCACCTGTTCAGATATTGCCACGATGGCTCTTAAGCATTTTCTCTGAACATTTCATTAGTTCTCCTCACAGGGGTTCACCATGATCACAAACAAAAAGAGACTGTTAAAATAAAATGCACTTAATTCTAGTGCACTTTATGGACTTCATCTTACCACAGTTTGGGAAGGCTGAGGTTTGAAATTAGTTTTGGTAGGTTCTAAATACCTTTGTGTTTTAGTTTTAACCAGAGAGCAGCCAGTGTATGCACCATGGGCTTCCTCTTCATGCTCTCTGTGGAGAGTTTGCCAGTGACTGGGATCCAGGCTATGCTGTGATGGGCTTTTTTAATTGCTCAGAGGATTTCCAATGCTCTGTTTCCTACATGGCATCAGAAATGCCATGCTGAAGATGTCCTAAAAACTAACAACTTCCTGTTGGAGAAGGAAAATTTCTGCTGGATGGTTTCAGACAATCTGGTCCTCCTCTTCCTCAGCTAAAGGCATCGGCATCTGCCTTGAGGCTGAGTTTATTCAGCTGTGCTCCCTCTCTTGTCATTCTTACAGTCAATGTGGTGAACCTGAAAAAAAGGAAAGTAACCCTTCTCCAGGAGGTATTTCACACTAAAACCTGTGAACTCTATTCCCAAACAGATTCTTTCATGCATCATCTAGTGTCCTGAGCAAATGATCAGAGCAAAGGACATCTGGAAGAAATGAAACTGAGCAAAGGAGCAGAGGGAAATTCAGACAGCAAGAGCATTCTTCTCTCTGGAATCATTCCACACAGGATAATACAGCCTGAATATGAGAGGCTCAAGAGACATTTTCAGCAATGACATACTGTGGTAGATTTATTTTTTTTTTTAACATGCCCACACACAGTGAGCTGGGAAAAGTATTGCCAAGGTAGTTATTCCCTTGCTATTCCTAAAACAGCAGGAAATCAACTATCTCAACATGCACAGCTAATAAAGAACTGCGAATACCAGTGCTGCCTTCTAATAACATAACTGAATATAACACAGTACTTTCCTTCTCCGGAAAAATAAATATAAATTAAATTATTGATTATTTATAAATACAAAATAAATTGATTGCCATTGCTGCCACACACACAGAGCACATTTTGTCCAAAACCTGTGTTTTACAGGGCTACAGGTTTCCTCTTTTGCATTCAATAATCTTGGAATTGGGTGTCAAAAGTGATGTTTTTGGCCAATTCCCTGAGCGCCTGGTGTGACAACAAAATGTGAGCTAGAGAGCAAACAGACAGACTATTGTTTCCTCTTTTGTTCATTCACTCCTCACAAATAATTTTCTTAGAATCACGAGATACTTTAATTGCAGTGTCATCACCAGATTGTTCTTAGCAGTCAGCTTTGCTGTCTTACTCCACTGTCTCCACTAGTTAAGCAAAAAATTTTGTGCACTGTCCTCCCCTCATCCTCTATTAAGTCTCCCTCTTCCACTTGCTAATTCTATTCACCTCTCTTTAGGCAGAGAAAAAGTGCTGGAAAAGTGTTGCAAAATCATTCATGCTTTTTGTACCTTCTTTTGTTCTTTATCCCTACATAAAACTACACAAAAGTGGCCAAAGCTACTGTGATTTCTCTCTTGGCATTTTTCTCAGTTGCAAGCCATACTTTAATAAAGCTCTAGTGTCATGCACTGGAACCTTCACAGTGCAAAAGCCAGAGATTTGTGGACACCATTCGACAAGGATGTGATATGTTTCAGGAGTCACAGCATTTCTTTCATGGCTGCCTGACTCTAAATAAAGTTGAAGTTCTCCACACCACACACAGCCCCTTTTTCCTGTCCCCAGAGCTGTTCAATCTGTCTGAGATCATCTTCTCTCCTCTGTATATGTAGAGAGAGGTATGTCTCTATTTCACAAAACCAAGTCACTCTGGATTCTCAATACTGTATTAATCAGTTGGGTATTTTGCAGATCCACAAGTTCTCTTTGCATGACACACATTTGAAAGCAAACATCTCTCTCACTTCTCTGTCCAAGAGCTCAGAAAAACTGGGATATTGTTTTCCTCTCTTTTTTTTCCCCAAATCTTCCCAGTGTTTCTAGTTTCAAAGTCCACAGGCAACATATTTGCCACACACAAGCTATAGGAGTTACTTTCTTCTCCTGACAGCCTTAGATGCTTTGTGTCAAATTGTGTGTGCACAGTAAAGAGAGGACAAATTAGCTGTCAACAATTAGGGTGTTCTTTAAATCACTCTAGGAACTCAGCTGCCTCTCTCTGAATTTTTTCTATAAGTGTATGGTAATAGGAATGAGGAGCCAAATCTTTGATGAAAACTTTTCACACACTCCTGTTATTATTAACCTTGTTTTTGATGGGATACTTGTAGGGCAAAGATCCTGTCACTGACGTCTCTCTTTTGACCTCGAGTCAAATATCCCAACTTATTTCTAGCAAATGCCATATTAACAAACCTATGTTCAAAAGAATAAAAGTACATTATTGTACACTATTCAGTGTAAATACAAGGAACCGTATCTGCTGCAACTACTTCTCTTTTTTCGCTTGTGTGGTAAGAAACATCTTATATGTGATGGCAATGATTTGGCTGTGAGAACTGGCTTTTATTAACCACAGGGCTGTTCAGTGTGTGCCCTAGGAATGGAGTCACTGACAGAAGAACATCCTTATGTTTTATGTCCTCTGAGGAGATCTGCAGGTAGGGACAAGTCAGGACCTGCCTAAGGCTGGGCCTTCATGAGCACCATTTAGAAGGGAAATAGAAGACAAGGTTGCCTTATAGATTAAAAATTCATCAGGTAATCCATATTCAAAAGTCTGATGCAGGCAGCAAAGAGGTTTGGAACTTGACCTTTCTAAATCCTAAAGAGATTCCAGGCTATGGAGACATATTTGCTTTTCTTGGTTATTGGGAAATTCCTTTCCACCAAAACTGGTACATATGTATGAAAAAAGCAGGACAGAAACCACTGCAAAGAACAGCAGAAGAGTTCTTTCAAATTATGCATCTTAGAAAGAAAAAAATTATATCCAGAACTGTTAAAAGTCACATATAAAAACACAAGCTTTTAAAATCAGGAAGTTTTTAGCCACAAAGAACTGATACCATGTGCAACATTCACCAAATGCCTTTTATTAAAAAGTAACATCTAAACATCTTTTGACATCTAAAATATCAAAACAGTTCCCAAACTAAGATATCCCGTCAGGAAATATTTCAGTTAAAGACATGAATTGGCTGCTGCAAATATGCTCTGATTCAGGCATAATTCCATAGGAATGTTTATCTTCCTTTAAATTTAGCACAAATTTAAGCCTGTCCTCCCAAACTGATCACTGATTTGCAGGTGTCAGTGGTACACAGAGAGGCTGAAGTAGTGCCGAGTTTAAGACCCAAAACCGAAATCCCCTTTCTTGCTGCTGTCTGGCAGAGGAAATGGCGTTGGGTCTTGCACAACCCCAGAGTTTCACATTCCTTTGCACAACGTAATTGCATTCCCAGGGTGACTAAAACCAAGAAAAAATAGAATACGAACGTGGCAGACTTTAACGATTGATGCTGTGACAGCTTTGTGCTGTGTGTCACCAATGCTCACGCTGGCAAAGATGTGCCAGCTGGGTTGAAGCTCCTGAGAGCAAACAAGGCAAACACTGATGTGGAGCCAAAAATGAAACTGCCCACGCTGGGAACCGCAGCTTTCAAACAGCCGGGTGCTGCTAAAACACCCCCTCACCAGCACACCTACCACAGCTCCAGGTGCGCTTCTCTTCTCTAGCAAATCCCATTTAGCTAGTTACAAAACACAAATCTAGAATAAATGCGCTATTTATGCAAACATACACCTAATGTACTTTGAAACACAACTTTCCCAGCTCCTAGGGAGGATTATTCGATATCCCGGAGCGCCCCGGGCGCGGTCGCTGCCCTCCCCCGGGGCTGGAGACCGATCTCCAAGAGGACGCGGCCGTGCCCGAGCTATGGCAAAAGCTGCCCAGGTCCGGCTCCCCAGCAGCGGAGAGGGAACATGGATTTGGGGAGAAGAAGGGTTTTCGGGAGCCGGGAACCCCCATGCAGCGGTGCCGGCGATGCTGTGGGAAGGGGTGAGCGGGGATGTGGCTGAGGCGGCCGGGACGAGCAGCGCCCGGTCCCGCTGGGCTCCGCCGCCCGCGCCGCAAGGCGGAAATCCCCGGCGGAGGCGGCGTGGGAGGGAAAAGGGAACGGCCCAAGGCGGGCAGCTGAGCTCGGCCGGGCTCGGCACGGCTCTTCGGCTCGGCTCCGGCACCATGAAGCCGCGGGGGTGAGTGGTGGTCGCGGGGGAAGGGTCGCTGCTGCCGCTCCGTGCGCGGCGGGGAGCGGGGACACGGCGGGTCCTTGCCGGGCAGGGATGCGCATCCCCCGTAGGGAAACGCGAGGTTTGCTGCTGTAGGGGGCAAGGAAAGCGCTGCCGGGGGTTGGGCTGCTTAACTGGAGTCAGGGGCGACCCCCGGCCCCGGGACAGGTCTCGGGGAGCCGGGTGTTGGCAGAGCTCCCCCGCAGCCCGGCCCGGGGTCCCGGTCCGTACGCGGCCATCCAGGGCATGTATGGGCCTTTTCCGGATGTTTTCAGCTGAAAGGTTGCGATGGGATGTGGCTCATCTGGCTTCTATTGCCCAGGGTAGCGCTGCTTTACAGCAGGTGTTAGAAAAGCTCCGCAGGTGACCTGCTCAGGGCACCTGCTGGCCGAGAAGAGCCGTGTCGCAGCAAGGTTAGGGGACAAAGTGTGTCTCAGCAGTGGAGCAAAGCCCCCAAAGTTATTGTTATTGTTATTGGATATCAGGATATCTCTTGCCTGGCTAGAGTGTGCCACAGCAGCAGCATCCCGTGGCTTTAAGATGAGTAGTGATGAAAAAGTTGAGGTGTAGGTAGGAAGAATCTCTCACCAAGCAAGAATGCATGAAAGGCGAAGTGCAACTTTCTCCTGTTTCACACAACATTTAAAAAAATTGCAGAAGAGGAAGGTGTGGGAAAGAATTGAAACATTAAAAAAGAATTTTTATTTTTTTTTTAAATTAGGAAAGCAAGACCGAAGGAGGTAGTGCAGCTACGCCAGCACTTAATTAAGCTCACTGCTAGTGTGATGGGCATGGGAGCTGAGTGAGCACAGAGGCAAAAGCAGGCAGAGCATTTCTCCCTTTTTCCAATTAAAGCTTGGAATTAAAGCTATTCCAGGGAAACATTGAGGGTTGACGCTGACCCCACAAGCCACATCTGCAACTTCCTCCAAGTAGGAGGATGATGCATCTCTGATCTGGCCAACCTTGACTGCGGCATCACTTATTAAAATCAGAAATCAAGATCCACTTTGTGTATGTACATATGAGAATCAGTTCTGGCTGAATATCTAAATGTCTGTTGGCATTAGCAAATGCCTACCAGGGGGAATTCCCTAGAGAGCCCCATAAGGATCAGTCAGTTATTGTTATCATTCTATTCAAATGAGCTGCTATATCCATAGCTTCTAACTTGGGTGGGGAATAACACAGGCATGGGATTAAGAAAGATTGAGGACTACATGAGCTGAGCTTGCCAAGACAGACCTCTACAAGCCCAGCACAAAAGTGATGACAATGTAAAAAATACAACAAAAGTAAAATACGAATCCACATGTAAAAGCCACTGTCAGAGGCAGAACAGAATGCTTAGGTGTGCTTCCTTGGGTTTGAGATGGATTGCAGATTTACTGAAGTAATAGAGCAGAAATTCTCTACACTGGCATCCACTTAAGCTTTTCAAGCCTCATCTATCAAATAATTTCAAAAGACACAGAAAAAGAAAATAAAGTGTTTTCTTTATACAAAAAAATAATACAATTCAGACTGGTTCTCCACTACAGTTTCTCCAACTCAGTCTCTGGAAATGGGCCATCAAATAGAAGAAGATTTTGTGTAAGGGGTGTCCTCCACTTTCTGCATGGGAAGCTGAATATATTTGGGAAGATGATAATTTTCTTGAGGGGCAGGTGGGAATTAGAGACACTCCTGTGCAGAAGAGCCCCAGGCTGTGCCCAGGCAGGTGACTGCAGTAAAGCTGGGCAGAAGCACAGCTTGTGCCTGGGAAGTGATGTACGAATTCCTGTGCTTGGCTGGACAAAGGAGCAGAAGCTGTGGGAAAAGGGCAGGAAGCCTGGAAGAGAGGGGATTTTGTAAAACACAGCAAAGTGAGAAGTGGCTGCTGGGGAGTGAGCTTAGGTTAGGGCTTGGAGGGAGGAGAGCCAGGCAGGGCAGGGTTGGTTTGGAGGGAAGGCAGTGAGCGGTCTGGGTGGGAGACTCGAGCTCAGTCCTGGATAGAAATGGCCTGTGGGAGCAGCTGTCCCTTTGCCCCAGGGCTCAGTGCTGGGCCTGGCTGAGGGCTGAGAGCACTGGGGAAAGGCAGCCAGCGGTACCTGGGCAGTGTGGCCCCAGTCCTGCCTGCACAGGTGAGCTGGGGATGCTGGTGACAGCCCAGTGCTCCTGTCCCTCTGCCCGTCAGCTCAGCTTTACTGCACCTTGTTGCACCTGGGGCAATATCAAGGTGGGCAACTGCAGCCACACAGTTCTCATTCCAAAACCTTTCCTTCATCCTTCTTTCCCTTCCTACTGCAGTCTGGAGGAAAGAGAGCACAATGTGTAACTAGGTGTGGTGGTGAATGGCCATTTTAAAGTAACTCACAGTCCATTTATCTTCCTTAAAACCCCTGTGGGATGAGGGTGATAAATCACTTGGAGTTTATAAATGGGTTAAACTGGGTTTCCTGAGGCATCCTTTCCTTCGGGAAAACCCCTGCACAGATTTGCCCCTCCTGAGTAATCAAACAGATCAAATTCTTCCCATCAAAAACCTTTGCACAGCTCTCCACTATCAGCAGGTTTCCTGTTTACACATTTTTACTGAGTGCACAACCTGGTGGGCAGCATGGCCAGCTGCTGTTTGTCATTTAGCCAGACAAAACCATAACTCCTTGAGTTTCAGCAAAAGACTGGAAAACCTGCTTTTTACCTGTGCAGCCACTGTCCTTCCCAGTGACTCAGACAGATTCCAGAGCCTGTTTGTCCAGCAAGCCAATCGATTCTGTCAGAGGAAAAGACAGGGCCAACACCAGCCTCATGCCCTCTGCCCTGATTCCAATATTAGTGCATTTTGCTGCTATTCATGGCCTTGGCCACCAAACCACTGCTGGTTGTATAAAGAGAAGTTTTGCAGCTGTCAAAAATGCAAATCTTTAATGAGGCACTACGTGGGAGCAGTACCTAATTTACCTACTTCTGCCGCTATATTAAAACAATCAAAATTGGGTTTATTGCTTATTTAAACAAAAGAGATGCAGAGTCACTTGTAACACTCGTTTGCTTTTTGTTTTAGGTACGGATTTCTATTACTGCTCCTTCATATCCTGAAAACAGGTAAGTTCAGAAAAACTCAGTAAAAATTAAACTGCCCTCCCTTTAATACATTTGGCCAAAGGCACAAAGTAGTTGTAAAATGTACAATATGAACATCTCTGTGTTTTCTACAACATACTGAAGAATTCTTCAATGTTTGTCTGACATGCATCAGGGAAAGAAGGCACAATCAATTTCTATCAGTTTCACTGCAGAGAATAGCAATGGACCTTATGGATGCTCTTGCTCAGATTGCTTTGCTTGCTTTAGAGATCTCCCTGTGTCAACAAAAGGCCTTAGAAGTGGAGTAATAAGAGCTGCCTGTATATATATACATATATATATATATGTATATATATGTATATATGTATATATATATATGCCTGTATATTCAAGAGTAGAATTATACATCATGGTATCAAGTAGCCAAAATCAGTAATTTTAATTCTACTTATTACTAGTAAATTTACTTATACTATTAGTAATTTAGTTTTTACTACTGTTTTAAAATATCCCTTGCAAAACAAAGGTAAGATTAAATCACACCGCCTCGTGATATTTAAATATTCTTAGAGTTCTCTCCTCTGTTCTTGCTTAATCACTGAGAAGGACCTCAACAAAGTCACCAAGGAAAGTCCCTGGCCCCAATATCAGGACAATCTGTACCGGATTCAGTCTCAATAGATGCTGGCTGGCCTGTTTCTGGCCAGTGATGGAGCTGCACCCATCTTGCCAGGGCTTTACTTTTCCTACTGTTCCAATGGGTTTCCCAGAATCTGAGCCAAGGAATTGTGTTGCAATTCCCTTTTCAAGCCTTCTACTTCCAGTCCCACCCACAGAGTTTACCCTGGTGAACACCCTGCCTTTCCTCCTGCAAGCACTGTGCCTGCCTCAGTGGAATTTTTAGACCAGGGTGCCCAACTCAGATGAGTAGATGAGCAATTTCTGTGTCCAGCCCAGCCTCACAAAGCCAAGTCCCCCTTCAAGGTTGACACCTCCCTCCCACCTCACCACGAGCTGTTTCTGCATTTCCAAACCTCCACTCCTGTCATCTTCCTTTCCCTCAATCCCTTCCCACACAATCCCTTCCCCCAGTTGTAATCTCTCCCATCCAGCCCCGTGCCTGACCCTCTCTTGCCTGACACAGCTCATACCCTGCTTAGTATATATATAAAATATATATATACATATACCAGCCAGCTGCACCAGAGGGGTTTTGGCTGCTCTGGAGGTGATGGATCCAGCAGGGAGGCTTTGGGCAGAGCTGCCCAGCCCTGTGTCAATCACTGACCTATGCTTTCTGCATCAGCTGTCAGCCACCTTTGCCTTGCTCACACAGAGCAGAGGCCACCTTTCCTCTGGAAAGCAGGAAAAGTGTTCTGAAAGCCAGATACAGTCATGACTTCACCTCAAGTGACCCTCAAGATGTAAATGTCTAATGAACGTGGCACTGGAGGTATCTGGGCGTGCTGGTTTGCCAGCTGAGAGTATTTGTTGAGAGGGTGTCACTGATAGTAGCAGTAAAATGTGGTTGCTTTGTCATGCTGGCTTTGAGAAATACTACTTTTACTCCCCTTCTTAATTTTTTGTGTCTCAAAATAATGGCAGCACTCTTTCTTATCAATGTTTCCACTTCCTGGGATTTAAGGGGAGTTATTTGTCATTTTTCTTAATAAAAAACCAACAACAACAACAAAACAAAACAAAACAAAAAAAAAAAAAAAAAACAAAAAAAAAGGAAAAAAGTGATTATTAAAGCATTAGGACTTGAATGTGTCTGCAGTCAGTTTGCAAAGTGAAATGTGAGTACCCATGGGGCTAGGAATGATTAAGACTGGTTGGCTCTCAGAGAAAAGGTGCCTTTGGACAATGCACAGACAAATGGACATGGAGAGAATTAGCCACTGGAAATTTGGGGGGTAGGAATGCCTATGAAGTGAGCACACTCACCCACCTGCTTTAAAACTAATACTGGAATCTATATGTGGTAGAATGTACTTGAAAATAATTACTTTTTTCTCCACAAAACCTCCCTTTTTTCTCTTTCTCTCTTTTAATCTCGTAGTTACTGCTCTAGAGAAGAAGAACATCATCAGTAAACTTGGAGACAACGTCACACTAAGTTGCATTTATACCAAAAAAAACTTGCAATTAAAAAATCTACGGGTGTATTGGCAAATAGCTGATGATTCCTATCAAGAGAAGTGTTCAGTTGTACATGCACTGATCTCTGGCCAAGATGATAACACAAATCAGTGTATTCACTTTAAAGACAGGACTCAGTTATTCTGGGATAGGTTGGAAAGCGGTGATTTTTCTCTGCTATTGTTAAATGTCAGCCAGAATGATGGACATACATACAAATGTGTAGTGCAGGAGAAAACTGAACATCCCAAAGTGATTCACCAGGCAGAAGTGGCTCTCAGTTTAGCAGGTAAGAACTTGTGTCACTTTGCCCAAATTCTCATTTCCGCTTTTCAAATTTGAGCTATTTTAATATTCTATATAAGCACACCTTTAATTTTGTAACAGACTTTCAACTACTTTTCAAACTACCCTTTGATGAAATGAAGTCTACTTAATTTAAATGTTACTGACAACAAATGTAAACCTTGGAAAAAGCATGTGAAAACTATTTACTGAGCATGTTTTTCCTCTTGTTTTTCATGGATATGAGGGCTCTTGCATGTGACTGGGTGACAGCAGCTTAAGTTGGTCCTTTCTCTTTTTGGGTTTGGCTTTAGCTTTTGGCCCTCCCAGTGATTCTCAGCTTGCAGACCAAACCTGCAGGCGTTTCTCTTTCAAGACATGGGGGTGGTGTGAAATCCAGCAGCTTGGCTTCAGGATGCATCTCAAAACTTTCCTGTATGTTTCAAAATGCCAACAACTGTTTCTTTTTCTTCTTGCTCTCCAGCGAGTTACAGCCAACCAATTCTCAGTGGACCAATAAGAAACAGTGACAGCCCTGGAGAGGAGGTGACCTTCAACTGCAGGTCTGGCAATGGATACCCAAAGCCCAATGTTTACTGGATCAATAAAGTGAACAACAGCCGCCTGTCTCCATCCAAAATAGAGATCATACCCCACGACGATGGCACTTTCAGCGTTTTTAGCACACTGAAGGTGAAAGCCACTTCTAACATGCAGATAGAGTGCTCCATAGAGAATGAGATGCTGCAGGAAAATCTGTCAGCTAACTGTAAGTTCCTTCATGCTGCCTCATGTTTTCTAGGTAGCAGGAATATCAACCAGCATGTCTCTTAGGTGTGCACTAACGAGGGCTATGCATTAATTCAGTAGTTCCAAAAAGTGCTGAGAGGATCTCAGGCTTTGTTTCAAGCTCTAGTTATGCTTAGCCATGGACTTGATGTTTAATTCTTCCATGCTGAAGTGAATAACCCACCAAGTGTGTTATGACAGCAGCACTGAGAAGCTCTTGCATCCAAGGAAGTTTCTGAGCTTAACCTTTTAGTTCCTGAGGAACATATAGGTTTGGGGAGTCAGGTTGTTTTTTAGGGGTCACCATACAGCAGATCCATGATTTCTGACCCCCTACTCAATGGCCTTGCAACATTCACATTTGCTTTTTACTCTGCCTAGTTCCAAAGTTCAATTTTCAGTTTCTCCAAAACTCAATTTAATACAGTGCACGACTTAAACTAGGTCTGCAGCAAATGGGCAATATGAGCTCAATAGAACAAGGTAAAACAGCACAAGTATAATGATATTTATTGCTGATGTGATGATTAATAATAAAAGCAAGTATTTAGTCACTCAACTCTTCACAAAACTAGAAAGCTTTTTAAAAAAAAACCAACCTGTTAACAAGTTATAGTTACAGTATGACTGCTGCAGTTCATTATTTCCAAAAAGCTGTGTAGAGAATCTGTCTGGAGTGGGAAGGCTGATCTGGAGATGGCTGTTTGATCTCATTGCTGTTCCTGGTCCTGCCTCCAGCCAAAATTTTCTCTCAGAGGTGCATCCTGGTGCAAGAGATTGGAATGTTTCCATAACTGTAGCTGGAGATCCACAGCTAATTTACCTGAGCATCCCAAACCCTGATCCCATGACTGCAGGCAAATGATAGAAACTGTTTCCAGGAACAAAAATTGAATGCATGAGCAGAAGTTGCACAGTAGAGTGTTTATGTGATTATACACCATGATGTCATCCCAAATTAAAGGAAAAACTAAATAACCTCATCATTTGTTTCCTAATGGCAGTGTCATGTTGTCTTCTGAGGGAAAAGACCTTCATATTACTATTTTTGGGGTTTTGTTTAAGTCTCACAATTGCACTTGAAAGAGTAAGAGATGTGATTTGAAACCTTCAGTTTGCAGCAATGAGTGAAGATTCTTCATTAACTTCGGGGAAACAGGTTTTCACCCATTTTTCTGAATACCATCAGATTTACATCTCTATATAGATTTATTTTCAACTGAGTCTAGATACAAGCCCAAACATCCTCTCTCATAGTCTCTCAAAGCTGGAGAGAAAGAAGAAAAAGGAAGAAAGAAATATGGATGCACTATGATGACAGGGAGGAGTAAACTGGTATTTAGACATAATTAGTTGGAGATGAGTCTCGCTCAGAAGGAATCACCAAAATCACAGTGCTATGAATAGCACAAATCTTTAGTCCTTCAGAATTTTTTCATGCATGCAAAACATGGTGAAATATTTTCCTGGTATGAAATGTGAACATTTACACCTATGACATCCTCTTCTGTTTTATTCTAGACACACAGCAGAAGAAAAGCACTGGTTCTGGCACAGAAAGTGATGAAAATCTAGGGAAAAAAGGACGAGGTGCTCAAGCAGCTGGAATCATTGGCATTGTCTTTGTGATAGGTCTTCTAACTGGTTTAATCTGCTGGCTGTGGAGAAGGAGGTCCTCTAATCTAGTGTCCTATAGAGGTAATGAGACACTTTGTTTGCATGACTAAATTATAATTCTTTTTCACTTGCCAAAATGCTTGATGTTATCCAACAAGAAGAGATAAAATATGACTAAGCTGCCTGCACATGGCAGCAGTAAATCATGTCCTTATCAAAAACCTGGGGTGCCCTGGGAGGAAAAGTAGTGCCCCAGGATATATTATTCTTCATGTTTTTCTCTTCCTGTGTCTGAGCCTCACAGGAAGTAATTTCTGGATGTGAGAGTAACTCGGACTTTGTGTCTGTTCGGGCCATGGCTTGTCTGTGATTGTTTTGTTGAGCCGTGATCCCTGCAGGCTCCTTCTGGACAGATGGCATGAAACAGGACTGGGGTCAGTAGCTCACTCACTCAGCACAGTTTGGAGCAGAATTCAGAGCATAATTCAATCCTGAGAGCTTTGGAGTCACTGGCTGGATGATTAAGATCCTGCTGGGATCAAGCAGAAATGTAGCTGGTCTCACCCGTGTACCCTTGTGTAGCTGGATTTGCCCACGTGTGTGACTCTAAAAAAGCTCTAAAAGGCTTCTTGTGGACCAGGGTTAGTCTGCCAATGCAGCTGGGCACTTGCTCTGAGCCCTTTTGTGGCCATCCAGGAGCTAATATCTAAGAGACAGAGCAGGGACAACCACACTTTTCATGGACAAATCCATGTTTTCAGTGCAGGCTCTCTTCCTCAGAAGAGACCAGGGGAAATCAGAGTAGTGATCTTGTCCAGGATCTGCAGCAGCTCTTGTAGAGGTCATGTCCTTCCTTCAGAAACAACCCAAGAGAGAGGCAGGACTCTGTCCCAAGATGAGGAGCAGGGCTATTGCTTCAATCCCAAAATCTCTCTTTTCTGAAATGGTGGCTGGGGTTGTGAGCATATAGAACATTGGCCTGCATTTTACAGAACATTTAGCACATTGAACCCTCAGCTTTGGTGGATAATATTAATATTGCTTAATATTAATCTCATTTTTCTGAAGACTGTGGTTATCTATCCCACATGCTGAAACCCATGCCTTTGTTTCAACAGATGGCCAACCAATAGAAAACCAAGCAGGACTCAACTGTAAGTATTAAAAACATTTTGTCTCAAGTGACCTAACTTCACAGCTTCAGTACTCAAGTTCAGCACAAGCCTTTAGATTAGACATAGTGGATGATACAAACTGAAGCATTTTTTAGGCATTAAATCCTAGGTGTTCTTTAACAGGGACATCATTTGCATCATGTCTGTGGGCCTGAGCCTATATACACTCAATTCTAAAATAAACCCTCCTTTCCTAGAAAAAACACGCTCTTCATACCTTCACCATGTTCGTATTTTTGTAAGCAAGAATTCAATATTGCAGGCCAGCTGGTTTACAAATTCATTTGTTACTTACAGTAGGCAGAAAAATGAAAATTGGGTGAAAAAAATGAAGACAGATTTGGGGAAAAAAAAATAGAAGACTTGCAGGAGTAGAGGGTGAAATCTGCCTAGCTGATATCTCATTTGGTAGTTTCTACTGAAGCTAATGCTCTGCAGAACAGGCAGAAAATACTGTGGTTTCACTAAAACTGTCATACTTAAAGAATAGTTTGATGTAGCAGATGCTGTGAATGTACCCAATTCATAGTATCAAGCAGAAGCAAAATAACCTTTAAATTAAAAAACTTTCTCTGGAACTTCTTTGACAGTCATGGAAACTGGGTTAATGGTCAATTATTTTCCAGACTGCAGCCTGATCCCCAACATTTGTGTTTGCTAAACATCAACAGGCATTGCACTCTCTCCTGCAGAGCATAATCTATGGAGGAGGATGGATTTTCTCCTTAAAATAAAGAGACATTTTGTCCTTTTGTTCCTGGGAACTGCATTAACATAACACAAGCAGTTGATTTAAGGTCAACTTTTCTTCTCCAGACTTACTTATACCAGGCCTGTCTTGGTTAGATCCCTGGATTTAGCCCATTAGTAAAAAAAAAATAAATAAATCTGTAAATAAATAAGAGTAAATATTTAACTTGTATTGAAGGCTGCTGTAGCATGATTTGTTCATTAGGAAGAAAGCAAAGGCACTTTCCAGATGCTGTCTTTTCCTTGTCATTTCTCCACTCCACTAGTGGAAGAGGAGGTGGGACAGCAGCCTTGGTGTCTCACTGGTGACAGAGGCTGTCCCACCTCTCAGGGCCATGTTCTGGGCATCCCAGTTTGAGGGCAACTTGGATCAATACCAGAGAAAGGAAAATGCTCCAGGAATGTGATCTCTGGTGAGAGACTGGTCATGTCTGTTTAGGCTGGAGAAGGCCAGGCTGATTAAGGACACAATAACAACCCTCTTCAGAGTGTCCTTCGAGAAGGAGGGACAAGTTATTTATTGTGCTAACCCAGCTGACACTGCACTTAAGGCATAACAAACTTAAACAAAGGAGATTTAAGCTACTTGTTAGAGGAAATTGTCTAAGGATAATTACCCTTAGTAATTGAGCACTGAGGCAGAGTTTGTCCAGGCTATCAAGTCTCCATCAGTCCAGATTTGTTGCTTTGTTTTTTTCTTAACAAAGGGAAAAAAACAGTACCTGTCTGAAATTATTTAGAAATAAAGCTGGTACCACCTTAGTACAAAAGATAGGATCTAGGAGAAATTCTAGCCTAATTTAATCATCATTTGGTGTTCTCAATCCTGTTGTGTGTGGTAGATGGGGGGATAAGGCCCTGGGGAAGTGCCACAGCATTTTACTTTTCAATGCTGCTGTAAATGCACTTCTGTTTCTGGCACTTTATGAAGAATCAGGCTGCTTCATGGCAGTGAGAATCCTGAATACTGCAAACCAAACTGGGACTACTGAAACTAACCTTGCTGATACAAAGGCAAAAAGAGTTTGGAAACTGGGAGGAAGGTAGACTGTAAAGAAGAGTAACTCCATCCTGGTGGGATTAGTCTCTCCAGGCACCCATTCCAGTCAGTGGGGCAGGATGCTCTGGTGAAGAGAAATTCAGAGCTGGAGCAATTCTGAGCTATTAGCTGGAAGAATCCCCTCATTTCCTGAGAGGAGCCTGGGGAATTTGTATTCTCTTGGCCACAGAGAGGCTTTGTGCATCTCATTTTATGAAATAGTTTTAAATGAACCCAAGGTAACACTGCTGTCCCCTCACATGAGAGGTCACTTTTTCCATTTGCACAGAGAGGCACTTCCAGGCTGTGGCATGAGGACAGAAAGTCCCCAGTGTTTTGGGCAGGACTTCTCCCCAGTCAGTTCTCTCTCAGCAGCATGAGTGTGTGTTTCCATAGCTTTGCAGCTTGTTCCACTGGTTACATAGGAAAAGCAATGCTAGGAATTATAATTTCTGGACAAATTTTTTGTCTATTATTTTATAGAAAGAAGTTATTTTGTTTTTACAGCACCTGCATAAATGGAAGGTCTGCCAACGATTTGGGCAGCTGGAGATGTATCAAGGGAAGCATCACTCCCTCAGTGCAGCATTGTTTGTGATACAAGTGACAGATTTCTGCCAAGAAAGATGGCAAAAAAATAAAAAAATCTGCTGGATTTTCATTCCAGCCAGTGACTGTGTCCACAGAAGTCATGTCACCACTCCAGCTCAGCACTTTGGACAGTCCTTTGTGACTGTCAGTGCTTTGGGCACCTGTACTGGGGAAAGCAGAAAGCCTGGAACTCAACTGCTCTGTGCCAGACCACTGAAAGCTGGTGCTTGTCCAGTCTCTCATCACGATCCCTGAGGACTGTCAGGAGCAGAAGCAGCCACATTTCAGGAGCGTGGGACATTCTTGCTGTCACCTTACCCTGAGGATGACTACTGCATGTGAAGAAAGGCAGCTAAAACAAAGAAAGAAAACTGAAGGACTCTGCAGAGTGTAATTTGTGACCTCTTCCATGTTTCTCTCTCTCTCTCTAGAGTACAACTCTTTTGTTGTCTGTTTTCACCAGCTGTTACTGGGAACAGAACCAGGCAGAACACTTTGACCCAGTCCTCCAAAACCAGGAGTTGCTCTAATGGGGTCAAATACTGAATGTATTATCATAAGAGAAGATGCCTTCTTTAAGCCTTGATAGCAACATTTTGGTTTTTACCAAATATTCCACCAAAAAGGGGACTTCCACCTTCAACAGGAGCCAGCTGTGAGAAAAAAACAGGCTGTGGAAATCAGACCAATTAAAAATAGTGCTCTCTGCTATGTAAATGTCATGTCACCTGGACTTACCCTTCTCAGGATGGAACAAAAACTGTGGTTGAGCTCTGCTTGATTCAACTGAATCTTTATTTAAGCACTTTCCCATGGTTTCCAGGGAGGATTTTAAACTGAAGGTTTTAAACTGAACTTGTGATTGTGTCTCATCCTCACACGCACCCAACAAAACAAAACAAAGAAGTGCAAATTCTATCAGTGTGTTGTCCATGAATATCCAGAAAGCCAAGAACTGCATTTTCCTTGTGCCAGTGCATGTGCCTTGCTGTGTCAGCCCCAAGTCAGCCAAAATGACTGGCTGAAAATCACAAAACAGTAAGCTTTGCTGATTGATGATCTTGAATTTTGAAGGAGGATTTTTTACTAGATCTCTTGCCTAGATGGAACAGTTTCCCCATCTTGTCATGGGAGGCTGGAGATTGTTATTTTAAACAGAGCTCTGGAAGCACTTGACCTCTCCTGCACCAGTTGCTAGACTAAAATTGTATGATTTTTGTGAATAAATCACAGCCTTGTTTATTCTTGCTCTGTGCATGAGAAGCATCAACTCTGAGCTCAGACAATGATTTTTCATATCAAGATCTGCTTTCAATTCCCAGACAAGTTAAAATTCTGTTGTGCCCACATGATGTGGAACCAAGACCATTGGGCAATAGTGCAGCAGTGATCTTTTGTCAAACCAATTCCCCCAGGGAGGCTCCCAGCTGAGCAGCTGTGCTTCTCTCATGTCAGTGAATCCAGATATTAGATATTTTCTGAGTCCAAATCTAGTCTTCAATGTACCCTAAAGGGAATTTGCTTGATGAAAGCTTGCAGACACCTCAAAAATGTGACCAACATCTGTGCAGATGTGCAGGGTAACCATTTCCTAGTGATCCATAACAAGTCCTGTAGATATTTCCTCCTTATCTGTCACATGAAATTGTTTTGTGCAGCCTCTGGTGCTGCTGTACCTGACAGGAGCCTTTCCTACAAGTAATTTTCCACTTTTATATTCTGCAACTGTGACAGTTCAGAGATGTAAAAAGTGACCTAGAAGCCACTCCACAATATGGTATTAAAACAAATTTAGTCTGGTTGGATTTTCTTACTTCTGGGCTACTTCATGGATACACCTAAATACAAAAACCTTTTCTTGAAAAATCTGTGTTTTCATTTAGCTCTTCTTGGAGGTCAGCAAATCCTAGATGATGGTTGTTATCATTCAAATGACTTGGGAATTTTGTTATAGCAGTTTTTATCTTCACATACTGTGTTTATATTTTAAATAAAATCTATTCATTCTTCTGGATGTTTGACTAAATCTATCAACATGCAGAAAAGTCAATCCAAGCCATTGCCCCCACCCAAAGTGGCAGTTTTACTTTTAGCCACATCTCTCTGTGCTCCTTTTCAAAGCCCTCAGACAAGGGGAGACAAACACAGCACAGAGCTGACCACCTTTGCTTTCTTTTGGCTCACACAACAAAACCCCTTGAACAACACAACAAACTCAAAAAAAACCAGGCAGTAGCCTGAAGGCAGCACTAAGCCTGAGCTGATTCATCCATTTCTCACCCAAATTTACATGTGCAAAGATGCTTCCAGAAGTGAAACCAGCTCATTGCACTCCCCCAGACCAGTCTTGCACGTGAGCACCAGCATCCCTCTGTTTGCCTTCACTAAAGACAGCAGCTCACTTAAACACAAGTACAGGAAAGCAACAGTTGATGCAGCTTTGGAGGAGGACTAATAAATGGATTCACTTTCACAGAAAAGTGAGACTTTTGTTGTGGCATGGCTGGTAAACCACAAATGGAAAACCCCAAGAGAAAACATATGTTGCTACTTAGTGATCTGAATCCATCTGCCCTGTTGTCAAACTCACTAGTTAAATCTTTTTACCTATGAGAGCTGAAATATCTCTTTTGCTCAAGAAAGCATTTCCTTTCTCCAGCTACCCTGACTCCAACATCTGTTCTCAGTAGCCATTGTGCTAGGTGAAGAAAATTTATTTGTTGCTTTCCCAACTTGCAAAGTGAATCCTTCTCATATTTGTGGCAAAAACGCACAAAAGGTCACATTACCCCCAGGTGTAATTTCTCTAACCTTTCTCTTTTCCAGAGGAAGAGAAACTGCTCTAAAGAACTATTGAGTACAGCCTAACTCCACAGGGAGAAAACAACCCCAGCCCCATAGCTGTAAGGCCCTTGGGAATATTATTCTTAATACGTGCTGGGCATTAGGGCTTCCACCACCACCATGGTATGATACAGGATGGAATCATTGTAATCCAGTCCCCACTTGAGGATTACTGTGGAGCTCCTGGAGCATGTCTGGAACAAGGATACAAAAGTGACTGGGGGGCTGGAGCACCTCAGTGATGAGGAAGAGACACCTCAAGAAGAGACAACTGAGAGGGGATTCAGCCATCTCTGTCATTGTCTGCAGGGAGGGGTCAGAGCATGGAGCAGGCTCTGCTCTGTGGTGCTGAGAAATGGGACAAGAGGAATGGGCAGAAACTGCTGGACAGAAAGTTCCACCTGATAATAAAGAAGAATTTTTTGTTGTGGGTGGCTGAGCACTGGAACAGGAGGCCCAGAGAGATTGTGGAGATCTTCCCTGGAGATGCTCAAACACTGAGTTATGGGTTCCAGGGGACTCTGTGTGAGCAGGGAGCTTGGACTGGATGACCAGCTGTGGTCCCTTCCCAACTTGCCCATTCTGTGTTTATAAAAGGCACCCCACCTTTTCTTTGAGTTGATCTCTGCATCTGGCACCCCAGGGAATTACAGAGCAGCAGCTTCTATGTCATCCATCTTTCAGGACACACTTACGTGACAACAGGTTAGTTTGTACAATTACCTTCCAACACAGGAAAAATGCTTTTAACATTTCCTGTTGGAAATGTGTTATCTGCACCACTTAGCATAATTCCTGTATCTGAACCATGCTCCCCTGCTGTCAAATGCAAGTCCTTGGCAGCTGCTCGTGACATTACTATTAATCACAAATTCTTTGTCTGCTTATTGGTAGGAAAGAGCCAGTCTCCCATTTCAGTCTGGCACAGAAAACTGCTATGTAGAGATAGATGCTCATATATCAAAGATGTTTAGGCTGATCTTTGAACTTGCCCAGAATAAGTCCCAACAATTTACTAATAAATTACTTATTTGTTTTTCTGTGATTCCAAGAAGCGCTGCTTAGGACGATTGTCTAATTGACAAACTTGGACACAGAGCCATGCTTGGGGTCACACAAGGCTGCCTGTAGCTGACTTGGTGCTCACACTCCTATCTCCAGCTTGCAGAGACCCCTTTCCACTTGCTGGACTGGAAAGTCTACTTTTTTGCAGCCCAGTAGACATTGTAAGTCAACAGAAACTGTTTGCTAATTTTGAATGGGATTACACCACACAAAATAAAGATCACCTCTAGAAAAAAACTTAGCAGGAGGAAGAAGATATCTCACTCAAACTGGAAATCTTTTAAGAATCTGTCACTAAGAAGCAACAGTAACACAGCCATAAGGTGGACAGCGAGTGACTTCAAATGTTTTCATTTCTTCTCCCAGATCTGTGCTGTCACATGTCATCCCCCTTACAGGGCTGAGACTGCAGTTTCAAAACAAGATCAGATTTGCTTGCAAAAACAATTCTTCCACAGCATCATGCTGGGCTAGAAGCAACCCTACATCTCTTGGTTCATGTCTCTGTCAGACATACCCTTACTGTGTTACCTAACTTCTAAAATGCATCACCACTGCAATTTCCACAACTAAAAATAGGTCAAGGAATAAAGGTGCAGAATGCCTGAACTGTAGCTAATTTTATAACAGTAGGCAAACATGAAATATCTTTATCACCTTATTGGAAGTCTTATTAACCAGCTCAGATCAGTGTGATTAAACTCTGTGTCAGCAAAGTGCTACAAGTCCTATCATAAACCTGGTCTTTCAAGGCCTTTTGTTTGGTTTTCGCTGCTCTCATGACCTGAGTCTGAGTGTGCTCATATTTCCATCTGGCTGTATCTGCAGCACAGAGGGCTGCTGTCTTATTCAAGATATGATATTGAGTTCTCTTATCAAAACCATGAGAAAGAACCAGCCCTGTGCTGGTTCCTGACCTACTGAATGAGGCAGGAGGGCTGACAATAAGGGTCAGGTAATGACCATGCTTTCCAGGAGAATTCACTGACTGAGTACACAGGGTGAGGCAGGGGGACTACACCCCAGGAAGCATGCCCACAAACTTGAAGGACTGAAGAAGCTGAGGAGGTGGCTTTGGAGACAGGGAAATCTCCAGGGATCCCTGCCTGAGTGAGCCTTGGTGCCAGGTCTCTTCTCAGCAGCTGGAGATCCCATGAGGAGTCCTGGGCACACCCCAGTGCTGAGGGGTAAGTGCCTTTGAGCAGGAAAAATTAAAAGAACACATAATTAAACACATAAATACATAAATAACCCCCAACTTTGCACAAGTGTTCTGTTTAACTTCAGATTATCTGTTTATTATTTGAAGTTGCATTTTGCATGACTACCATGAGGCAAACAGCTGCCTGCCCACAGTTTTGTATGGGAAAGTTTGATCCAGCTGAGAGGAGGAACAAGAAAGAAAGAGGGGGAAAAAATAAAATCTTTTAATCTGCTCCAGCCCAGCAACAATTCACCAGTCCTCAGGAGATGAAGGTTTATGGGGAAATTGAGTGGTTTTTAATTTATTTTTATGTAAAGGAGCCCTTAAAGAAGGGCTCCCACTAACAGAGATTCTCTGGCCAGCTGGAGTCATTAACCACAAAACCCAACAGGCATGCACAGAGTGAGCCAGTGCCTTTCATCAACATTTTTGGTAATATTGCAACTGCTGACAAGCTTCATACAATGTGCCTCAGCTTCATTTTTGAGCAATTCCTACTGCATCACAACATAATCTGGTCAGAAGAGTATTTCTAAACAAAAACAAAGTTTTTCAGACACAAAAAACTTGGCCAAAGGAATCCACCAGATTCTGTGGCTGTATTTATGCATCAATAGACCTTTGAGTCTTGGGAAACAGTAGTAGATAATCCATGTGTCATATACATCCAGTAGTATCTTATACCATACCAGCTTTTGCATTAAAACCGGTTTTAGTGTTCCCAGGTCACAGGTGCTTGGGTTTGAGCACCCCACAGCCACGAGGGATCCCGGGTACAAGAGGGTGTGTCCCTGCCTGCATATTTTTCAGAAGATTTGGGGTGTGGCTGAAGGGCAGGAAAAGAAAGGAATTGTTTGATTTATTCTCCAGGCAATGCTGCTGCAAACAGCGAGGAGGGAAGCACTGAACTTTTGCACCTAGGCAGAAGCCAGGTGAGAAGTTGGATGTGAAGCTGGCAATGGACCCTAAACCCCTCCTACACAGGCCTGGCTCTACAGCCCAGCAATTTTACTAATCTCCCACTGCATGTTTTACAAAGCAAGATATGATCATAATCTCTGCACTCCCAGATGATGGGATAGAGCACCCAGCCTGGCAGTAAACACTTGCATATCATATCTCTGCTAGATCCTATCTCAGCTGGAAGCTCCATGCAAGCAGTCAGCAGGGTGGCAGAGCTGAGCACAAAGCAGCCACAAGAAAAAGTGTATTTGAGCAGAGATACAGAGCAATTCATCAGAGTGCCAAATGCTGGTCAAATTTTGCAAGGACATAATCAAGAAAGCACATGGCCCCCACAACATCCTTGTCTGAGTGGCAGGACTGTCACAGACCAGATGCAAACACATCTGGAATATCACTGCTTTCATTCAGACTCTATTTTTTGGGGAAGGAAGATTGATATTCCTATCTCCCCCGCACCCCAGCGTGTCAAAGCTCGTCTCCCTGTTCACTGCCTATTTTTCACCCTCTTGAGGTGCTGCTCCCCACAGGTTGGCAGAACACCAGCACCTTAATTACACCATTACTAGAGCCTGACTGAACTTTCACACTAGGAAAAATTCTGCTTTCTCTCATGAAATTTAGAAATAAATATTGATTTTTAGTTAAGGTGAGGTCCAAGATCTGAACAGTTGCTGCTATATACTTTGCCCATCACAAAGTCCCTGCTCACCTTGCTGTCCCTGTGTGTCACAGACACAGTGAAGGTGTTGCTTTAAGGGCCTTTGGACACTCACAGCACAGCAGGTGTTGCTGAACTAGACAATTTCCCCACTATTGGACCAGCTTCTGATAGGCCAGAGGTAAAAGACTGCAGATAACAACTGCAGAATAGGCACTTTAATCGCTACTAACACTTACATTAACACATAACCCCTCAAAGACAAAAAAACCCTCTACAAAATACAGCAAGAGAGGCTGGATCTGCAGTCGTGTTCAGAAATGGACTCATTAGGCTTGACAAAACTCACACAGGATAGCACAGAGCATGGCAGGTGAGAGCATAAACCAAGTTGTAGGACATTTTTTGCTCTTGGATCTCATGGTATCCCTGCCACGCCTAAGTAGAAGAACCTCTCCTATAATTAGGCTTAGGCTGAGTGTTGCATCACTGCAGGACTGCAGATGGCATTGCTGGGACCCTGCTGAACCTCCCCCAGGTACCTCTGCTCAGTGCCTGGCTTATACAATTCACAGGCACAGTTACACCCCCCCAAATACTATTATAGTTGCAAATAAGCTGGTTGGAATGTTAAATACCTTTCAAAAGGTGGGTGTACTCCCTGCACATTTTTAGGCAAAGCAGGTCCCTCCCATCTGAAATAGTCTATTTTATGTCTTGCTTATGCAGGGAGGAAAGCAACCATATGTGGAGCAAATTACACTTCCAACACCTCCCAGTGCTTGCTGCTATTTCCTAGGAAAATCCAGAAGCTTTGTGGCAAATACAACCATCAACACCTTTACAGGAAAAGTACAAATCTTCCCTCTTGGTGTCTGAAATCCTGAGCCCTGGGGCAGCCACCCACTGCAGGCTACTCTGAAAAAAGGGGGGAATTGACTTCAAAGAGAAACAAACAGCTAAGAGATTGCCCCAAAAGCTTTATCATTTAAGGGATCAGACTGACAAGAGTAGTAGCAAAAATCAGCCTCATATTCGTTCCTTTCTCACGGTCAAGCTGAATTTTTGTTCTCATTCCTACTGGCACATTCAGTTCATTAGGCCTCATCAACAGACACATATTTCTTGCCAAGTACCTCCTATTGCCAGGACTTAGGAGATCTCCTGGAAAAAAATGCTGCTGGCTGCCACCTCTTCCTTTGCAACTGAACATGCCACTTCAATTTTTGCTACTATGGCTGCACCATGAAAGATCTTCCACTGTTGCTCAAGTGGTTCAAAAGCCAGCATGAAAACTCATTATTTCTTCATACCTCTGCATCTTCTCTCATCCTGGCATGACAGTCCTAAGCACATAAGGTTAAATACATGGAAATGAGGGAAACCAGCCACAAGCAGGATAGCTCCCCACAGGCTGGAAAGCCTCACTCTGCAGCCAAATCCAAAATAACAAATAAAATACACAGATTCAGGTGCTCACCAGCCTCATGTAAACAGTCTTTTTGTTTCCACCTGAATTGGAGAAGGATTAAGGTTTAGCAACAAGAAGTAGAGAAGATGAGCATGGTAAGATACAGCTACTGCTGGTCTCTACTGCCTTACCCAAAAAAGGTTGCTGTCTTCTGCTCAGAATGACAAATGGAGTTTGCATTTTCCTTCTGATGAGAACCTGGTTAAGACTGTCTGTATTATGTGGTTCATCTGATAGCAAAATGGGGGCAGGGCAAAGAGAAAAACATTTATTAATAATACCAGGTAGGGTCATCAATATGTGATGAATAATTGCTAAAAAGAGACTCGCTTTTTTGGAGTACTCTGCCAGCAGGTTTAGAAGCCATTTGGATAACAAACACAGAAGGGAAATAAACAACTGGAAAAAGGAATATTGCAAGGTTACAACATGCTATCAGAGCACCAAATGAAAATAGGTGATATGTTAGTAAAGGTCCCTTGACCAGTCTGCACCAGTACTTAGCTGAAGGCAAGTTTATATTCCAGATACTGGAAATTCAAATATATAAACCATTCATTCTTCCATCAATTCACTTATAGGTGATGAAAACAGTCTGGCTCTGACTTTGGAAAGTATCTGATTCGGTGTTTGAATTAGCAGATATGTGGGCAACTGTGGCAACAAAAGCAAGGGAGCTGTGTTCTGGGGAAAAGCAGGCTGTGTTTTGCTTCAGTTGGAAACCTTTTAGCAAATATGCAGGATAGAGCAAATAGAGGGGAGAAAGCACGTTTATGCACCCTAAAAGCAGCATGACGAAGGTACTGATCATGTGAACATCCCAAAACACTGAAGTGGAGAGCCTCAGGGACTGAAAACCAACAAGACATTAGGCAATGGCCTGTAATACATGAGTCAGCTTAAGGATTTGTGTTGGCGTGGTAGCTTGTCTCAACAAAGTTTTGTTCTGTGCTTGCTTCATTGCAATGAGTAGGAAGAAAAAAAAAAACAAAACAAAAAACAACAAAACATACCAAGAGGCCTGCATGGGTGAGCAAGGAGATCCTGGCAAAACTCAGGCACCAAAGAGAGCATGCAGAGGGTGGAGCAGGGATGGGTAGCATGGAAGGAACAGAGACACTGTCTGAGCACGTAGAAACACGGTTAAGAAAGCCAAAATCCACCTGGAATTTGCTCCATTCAAGGTTTTGATGGGATGCACCAATGAGTGCTGAGGGACCTGGCAGATATCATTGCAAGGCCATTCTTGATAATCCTTGATGAATGACAGCAATTCTGAGCAGTGCCAGAGAAGCAGAGGAGAAAAAACATCACCCCAGTCTTCAAGAAGAGGAAGAAAAAAGATCCATGTTGAACAGAAGTCAGCATTGCATCCTCACAGCAAGGAAGGTTAAAGGTATCCTGAGCTGCAGGAGGTAAAATATTGCCTGCAGGTTGAGGGAGGTGATCCCTTCCCTCTCCTCAGCACCAATGAGGCCACTCCTGGAGTTCTGGGCTCCCCCATAGAATAAATATATTCATCTAAAGGAGAGTGAAGGGCCACAAAGAGGATGAAGACTGGATCTTTCTCACATCTTTCTGTGAGGAAAGTCTGAGAGAGCTGGGGCTGTTCTGCCTGGCGCAGGGAAGGCTCAGGTGGGGTTTTATCAGTGTATGGAAATTTCTCCAGGGAGGGTGCAGAGCCCAGAGCCAGGCTCTCTTCAGCAGGGCCCAGAGGCAGGACCAGAGGAAATGGACACACATCTCTGAAGATCAAGTAGGGAGCTGGAGCAGGGGAGCAGAGCCAGGTCACTTCCAGAGGTCCCTTCCAAGCTCAACCACTCTGGGACTGTGGAAAAGCCACGACTGGATTTTGAAAGTGTATAGCCATAACAACAACACTCTCCTCTTCAGGTCACTCAACCCATGCTAAGTTTAATAGGATGATGTTGGAAGAGCAGGAAGAAAAAATATTTCTTTCAGTTTTTCCTTTCTGTCAAGATAAACAGTTGTAAGCCAGTACTGCACTGCTGCCAGGTCTTATTTTTCTTTCAAGTTTGACTGCACCCAGGGTAGCACACTGGAACACTGAGCAATCACAGCACCTCACTTCTGGCACATGAGCCATTGATGACCCTGGGAAAAAAACCATCCCCAACAAAAAACAACTCCAAACCAAAGCCCAGCCACCCACTGGAAAGGTTTATCCTGGTGAGCAGTCACCACAGATCAGTTGTATTTATCACTGAAAATCAAATTGAGTGAAAACTGTGCGGCCAAGCCCGCCAGACCCACAGCCTTCACTCCAGCCATTAAATGGCCACAGCTGTCTGTGGCTCCTGTATTTCTGTACACTGAGAGGTTTTGAAAGAATGCATTAGTGATCCATATCTGCTACCTCCTCCTGCAAGATGGGAGGACAGGAATAATGTGAGAAAAGAATGGAAGACACAGAGGGTATCTACACACAAAGCTTAGCCTTTCCATCCTCAGATTTATTTTTGCTGGGTGATACTTAATCACCAAGCCAGGGCACTTGGAAGAAAAAATAAACACAAGAGAAACTTGTATTGAAAAACACAGGACTTTAAAGGGATGTAGTGGAAAAGGCTGTTGAAATCACTGGACACACAGGGGAATTACTCCAGCTGATGGTTTAAATTCAGGCTTGTTCAAAGCACGTAAAGGAGTTAACCTATGAAGCATTAGGGAAACACTGTCACATCCTTAAACTTCGTTATGGAGTGATTTTTTTTTTATCTGGAGCAGGACATGGCACCTCTGAGTCAGATTCCAGCAGCTGAATTATCTTGGACAATACTTCTGCTGTTGTGAGAGGAGCTCTCAGAGTAGCATTAAGATATTCCAGAAGAGTAGCTCTCAGAAGAGCATGAGGGAAAAAAAACACCAATATGACTGTTTCTTGACATTAATGCAGCCATAGATGGTTTTGGTACTTCATTGGGAATTCTAGTCTTGGAAGCCTTCCATCTTTGTGTTTCAGTGCTGGAGTGAAAATAACTTCTACAAACTCAGAAGTTTCTGTCTTCCACCCATAAAATATGAGTTGCATCAGCATTCAAAGCTTTCCAAAAGTGAAGTGCCTCAGGAAATACTCTGGATTATCCTTGCCACAGGAGCAATTTAGCAGCTCCATTATGGCCTTGTTTGAGTGAGAAATTACATATTGCTGAAATACTACCATGAAGCTGACTGATTTATCAAGTGTTACTTTTAAAACAACTAAGTAGGGTGTGGGTGGCTTTGTTTGTTTTCTATAATAGAATAGTATAGTGAAATAGTATGATGAAAGATGATTTTCTACACTTTTTTCCATTATTTAACTTCTAGCTTAATACAAAAAAAAAAAAAATTTCCAAGAAAAAAAAAACAGGCTTATTCTAAAGTTTAAGTATTTTTTTTTTTTTGTATAAGTGTTACATATTAGTATTTAAATTCATCCAGCATGATTAAATAGCAAGCTCTCTACTAAATCCAAGCAGAGGAGTGGAGATGAATGAGAACAATAGTTGTATTACTATTATTAATAGTTGTTACTATTATTAATAGTTGTTACTATTATTAATAGATGTATTACTATTATTTATTTTTAAGAGTAATTCTTATTTAATAATCATTCAAATCAATGGGTATGCCTTTTATGGCATGTTTATATAATGTAAAGTTCAACACTCACAGTGCATTAAGAAGTGTGTGTGTGTACATCTGTAAAGTGAACAAAGGGAGATGTCAGAAGGATTCAATTCAATGCAAGAGAGACTACACAGAAGCTGGCAGTTTTAATCAGTGTTGAACAGAATCCACCAAATATATTGTTCCACAACTGCTGAACTGTGCAATTATGCAACTAAGTGCAAAAAAGCCCACCCTAGTGAAGAAATGTCCTTGGCAGCAAATGCCCATTGAAAGAAAAACATAAATTTCTTTATGAAATGCCACAGCAGACCAGGCCAGACCCACAGCTGAGCCCACAGCTCAGGGAGATGCAAGAACTCTCAAGGAGAAAAAGGAAGGCTTCTGTCATGGCTGGCTGAAAACATAAGGGGTAAATATTGCTCAGTACCTGCACATCAAAAGCAGAGAGCCAGGGAAGAAGCAGTGCTTGATTGCAGAGCAAATAAAAGAAACAGATGTTTTTGGCTCTGTAGAATTTGGAAAAGCATGCTTAGAAACTGCAAAGGGGTAGCCTCTGTGCTCAGCTGTACAGGAAACCAAATACATGAACATCAGTCAGAACCAATTGTAAGATAAGAGTTTTTAAATTATTTTTTTTTCCTCAGTATAAAGAACTAAGCAAAGTCTCAAGTGCCTGCTTAAGTTGAGAGACAAGAGTTGTTTTAGAAACACTGGCAAAATCCTTGTTCTGAATGTTCCCAAGTAGCACATTCATGCAAAGAAATGTTTAACTAAAGGACAAAAGGTAGGCTGTTCTCCTAGAAAGAACTGCAACACCTGAAGGCTGTATTATCATAAAAAGCTAAATTCTGGAAAAAGATCAAAGGTGGATGTTCCTGAGCTGTTTCTATTGGTAAAGCAGTAGCTTGCAAGCCCTTACGTCAGCCGAACGCACAACAGTGAGAGCCGACAACAATTCCATTTATTCCTCAGCTTGGCTTGAGAAGCAGCCCCTGATCTGACTCACTGCTCACATCCTGCTCCAGCACTTCCTCGTTCACAGCAGAAGCTCCTTCCAGCACCACATGCAGAGGGAACACGGGGAGATTCCACAGAGGTAAGAAAGAGATCGAGTTTTCTGTCTTGAACGAGCAAGTGCTAGAATTGCAGTATTTGGGCTATGGGTTTCGCCTAAGGTCTTTTATACTTGCTTCAGATGATGTAGCCATGGGAAAAAATGAAAAAGAAACTATATGGATTTGGCTCCTGGTTTGTTTTTTCTCCTTTGTCACAAGCGACAGTTTGCCTGAGAGGAAAATCTCCAGACTCAGGGGGTTCCCAGTTGTGTAACTGCTCTCCCCTGTGCTGGCTCCCAGCTGGGGCGCGCTCACACTGCAAAACAGAAAGTGAGGCCACCACTAAAACAAAAGACATTTCCAACTAATTTTCTCACTGAATACCACTTTGCCTTTTTTTCTTTCTGCTTTTCCTTCGTCATTAAAGTGACACGCTGACAGAAATGACTGAACAGGGAGTCTCAGTTCAGTGAAATTCAGAGGATGAACACCAGGCTGAAAACAATCCAATCACACTCGCTGCCTCAGAATGTCACCTGAGCAAGAACAAAGGCTCAAGACATTCAACATCTTGGCAAAAAGGGAGCTCTAGGTAATTTCTCAGGTTCTGAATGGTTGCTGTGCACAAACTGGCAGAGAGTAACAGCAGCTGAAAAGGAAGGCGAGAGGTCCCAGGGTACTGAGCAGCACACACACAACCACAAAACCTGAGGTCCAGGCTGCAGGTAGTGAAGAAGTCAAGTGTAAGAGCAGCAAGACAAGAAAGAGGGCAAACAAATGTACAGGAAGGTTTTCCCAAACTGAGTCACTGCGGTTTCTGTTACAAGTGGTGGTGGAAATTGAAGAAAAAAAAAAAAAAGAACCAAATTCTGTTTCACAAGCAGACTTCAGACAAACTTAGTGCCTTGGTTTTGACAGATTTATATTAGATTAATTAAAAAATAAACCACAAAAACTATGCAGCAATAGCTGTATGTGCCAGTCCCTATAACAGGGCATTTAAAACAACTTTCCTATCTTAAAATCTATTTTTTTTCTTTATCACTTTATCCTTGAGAGGGGTCTGTACCCAACAAATTAATGCAGGGACAGAGGAAGGTAAGAGAGACACACCTGGGAAAAGTACAGAGCAAAAAATGTCACAAAATCTGATTTCTTACACCTCCTCACCATGAATCTGGCTCAGGCTCCTCAAGAGCCTGCTCATGCCAGATAATTTAGTCTTTTTGAAAGCTAAATAGAAATGTTTCACCATTTGACTAAAAGTGAATCCTGAGGAAGAAGTGAAATGACACAGCTATAGATTTCAGTTCTCATTAAATCAAAAAGCTTGCCATTACTTGGAGTTTATCTTGGTAACACAAGTGTAAGTAGTGCAAAGGTCAGCACTGATTTTCATTCTAGAGAAATTATTTGTCTCTTTCTGGAAAGGAAAAGGAGGTGATGAGAAATTTTTAGCTCTGAGGGCTCTTCTTGTAATATAGATCAGGTTATTGGAATATTTACCAAGATAAGCATTACAAAGAAGTCTCTGATGCACTTTCCCCATTTGGGAAAGCCCTAAAAAAAGATTGTATGGTTGTATACCACACTCAGGAGACTGATCTTTTGGTAGAACAGTCACCAGTTCTGGGCATTTTTTTCCCCAGAGAAGCCACTCAGAGGTTGGGGGGAGGTGAGGGATGGGTGAGAGAACATTTCACTTTACAAAAGAAAAAATTATATATTCTTTAAAAAGAAAAAAAGCCAATCAACACCATCACCAAACCACACACCCAGGTGCAGTCAGCTCTTTAGGGGGGTTCTTGGATTTTCCCACCTTATCATGGTAAATGGCATCTACAGTTTTCTGCTAACATAAACCAGAGACCTGTTGGAGGAGATCCAGAGTAAGTCCAAAAACAGTCAGTGCTGGAACACCTCTCCTCTGAACACAGGCTGAGAGAATTGAGGTTGTTCAGCCTGGAAAAGGCTCCATGGAGACCTCAGAGGAGCCTTTCAGGGGCTGGTAAGACAGAGACTTTTTACCAGGGCCTGTAGTGACAGGACAGAGATTTTAAACTAAAAATGGATAGATGTAGGTTGCACATAAGGAAAAGATTATTTATTGTGAGAGTGGTGAGGGAATAAAATGGGTTGCCCAGAGAAGTTGTGGATGTCCCATCCTTGGAAGCATCCAGGCCAGGCTGGATGTGTCTCTGAGCAACCTGGTCAAGTAGAAGATGCCCTTGGGGAACAAGATGATCTTTCAGGGTCACTTCCAACTCATTCTGTGCTTCTATGATGAATACTTAAGAATCCCTTGAAAGAGTTCAGCTGGTTTGTCTTTCACACCCTTCTCACTTTCCTTCTCTGAACTGTGTTACAGCCTGCTCTTCCTCAGGACACAGAGCCTACACAGCAGCTGCCTCCTATGGAAGCTGAGCATTCTTAAACAGCCACCAAAAGTGACAGCCCAGGTGCCAGGACATGTCCATGACTGAGTTTTGGTTCAACAGGTGAGAGGAATAAGGGGAGGAGAGGAAAATGCATAAAAACCATCCTCTGAGCAATGAGACACTTCTCTGCTACAGTCCAATATATGCACACACACGCTGAACGTGATCGTACTTCACTGAGTCTCTCATTGAACACTGACAATTTTCAGGGGCATTTGGGGATGTGTATACATTGTGAATGTACCTGCAGTCATATTTTTCAAAGCAGCCTGAGCCTCATATGCTTCCATTCATTGATTTCAGTTCACATTGGCTCATGTTTTTTAAACTGCACCTTGAGGCAAATCCTAACCCCAGGGCAAGGTGTGGTGCAGAGGAGCCTGTGCTAACAGGAGCTGGAGAAGTGCCACTGTCTTAGTGTAGCATTGCATAGGCATGAATTCCATGTGCTGAAGGGAGTTATTAATTGCATCACTCCAATACCCAAAGTTTCACTCTGAATTCACTTCTGTTCTATAAAAAAAGAACAGTGGTGAGTGGTGCAATCCAGTTTTTTGCTTGGTGTAGTTGAGGAATGCAACTTCATTACAGAATGGGAAGGATGGAGAAAACAGGCAAATTATTCATCTAGATTACTATGATGGGTTATAATCTATAGGGTTCTAATTTTTAAAATTATTTCTACAACTTAGTTTTACATGTATTTTCCTCTTACACCACCTTGTGCATATGCTACCATGCCATTTTCCATTCTATTTTATTCCACTTACAATATCCTTGCAAGGCTTCTGAAAAGAGCAGGCTAAATGAGATGGAAACTGCTGTTTGCTTGATATTTTTCTTGCCTCCCATCAATTTATGAATATAGTTAGTTGTGGAGTCCAAACACATTTCTCAACTAAGTGCATTTAAGTGCAACCTCCAACTCTGGCTTCTCTTCTAACATCTCAGCACTCCGTGTTCTACATTGGCATGTGCTTAAGTTCTGAATCAGAAGTTTTTTTGTAAAAGCCAAATTGCTTTCAGCTCCTTTATCAATAGTCTTGCCAGGCCAATGATTGGTGTCACCACAGAGAGAGATCAGAGCGAGAGCCAAGCAGAACCTTCCCACTGTCTCTCCAAAGGGGACTGACTTATTTTGACATCAGGAAAGGGAAGAGCATACAGAACTCCATATACTACCTCCTTGTGGTAGACCTTAAACTTGGTTGTTCTTCTTACCCAAATGCAATTATCCAGAGGATGACATTTTCTTTAAATAGCAATGATGAAGGGAAAAAAGAAGATGCCCAAAAGACTTTGAGAAATCCACAACATGAGCAGAAATGGAGACAGGAGTGTGACCATTTTCCAGCTCTACCACAGATCCAGCAAGGGCCATTCCATGGTTAATTCACTCTCACACACTCCTCACTCAGTCACCCATAGAGATGCAGCTGAAGACTCAGCCTGCAAGCTAAGTTTCCCTGGCAGCTGGCAGGACTATGGGTAGCACTGTACTTACACTTCTCTGAGATTTTTGAAAGCAAAGCATGACCCTGTATGAATCTAGAGGTCCACAGTGATAGGATCTATACAGCAGAATCTATCAGAGCTTCTATTGTCTCCTACAACAAATCAATATTCTTCTACAGAATGATTTGTTTAAGATAAGGAAGGATTTTTTTCTTGACAAGAAATTCTGCAACAACATGTGAGGATGGGACTCCCTGGGCTCCCCATGTTGTGTTGCATTTCTTGCACCTTTCTGCTGGGAAAGGGAGTAGGGGCATGAAAAAAGCTTTAGAGCTAAAAGGTTTTCCTGGAAAAGCCCCCTCTATAAGATAGCTGTGTCAAGCTACAGAATCAGGGGTCAGAATTACATTTCATTTCATCCCTAAGACACATGTAAATCCCTGTGCTGTAACACATTTTAATACACCCTCCCCTATTTCTTCCCTCACCACAGAGGAATGAAGCAGAGAAGAGTGTGTTGATTTGTACTAAAGCATTGTCATCCATCCAATAAATGTACTCCGGGGAAGCCTAATTCCATAAACATTGCTTGGGCCCACACTTGGGATCTATTAATGCCAAGGAAAGCAGCAGTGTCTTGCTGAGTACAAACTCCTTTTATAATATCAGGATAGAGCTGCACAAGTGCCTGGATGAAACCTTCAGAGCCTCAAACCCAAAAGCAAAACAACTAATTAAAGAGCCAGCAGGGTTGTATGGTAGGTCTGTCTAGGGGATCTTTGAATTTCCTCATGGGAAACTTCTGTCCTCAAATATTATCCTCCACACAGTTAATTTCACCTTTTGAGAACCTTGCTGTGGCTACAGTTTTCATGGTGGTCATGCAATGAAGCCACTTCATTATAGGTGGTTTCCAAATATTGCTTTCACTGAAGCTGAGCCACCCAATTCAGATGCAGAGTGACCTGCAGGAGCTGATCCCAGCCAGTGCAGCTTTCCTGGCTTGACATGGCTGGCAGCATGACCCTGCCTCAGACCCACCTCAGGTGTGTCCCACACCTCAGAAGGGAGAGAAGCATCTAGCTTAGGATATCCCTGGTTAAAATTCAGTTTTATTAGCTTGGTTCCTATTTTCTCTTACTCTTCTGTGTTGAGAGATGCGTGAACAAGTTTCCCACTCGGAAATAATCCTCATGTCAAGGGTTATCTCCAGGGGGTGTAAATGGAAGCTTCAGCTCCAATGCACCTTGCATTTGCAGGCCATAGGGCAGGGATTTGGGGGTGAAGCAGCTAAGTAAGAGATAGAGCTCAGGGAGGTCACACAAATCATGGCAAGGCCACCAGTGGCTCCCTACCAGCAAGGTGTGGATCAGAGACACCCCATGTCTTGCTCTGCTTAGGCCAGGGCAGGTATTTCATCTTGGGTGGCTCCAGAACAGGGACTGCAAGGCCCAGACATTTTGCCATCCTTAATAACTCTGTAGAAATAGGATTGCTTCAGTTTCTGAAACCTGTGTTCTGTTTCAGAGCTGCTCTGAAGTGTTCACTGTCCTTCAGCTGCCAATTCAATCTCTCAAATGATTGTTTGCATTACAGCTTGAGTGATTATAAAAAGGCCAACATGCAACACTCTTAGTTCAGTCTGCTAAATAAACAGTCCTAGAAGCACCGAGGTCAGCTTTGAGTTCCTCCCAGTCTGGGGCATTGAAAGATCCAAACTTAACAAGGCTCTTCAAATCCCATCTGGTAGCAGGACAGAAATGTAAGGGCTTTGAACTACAAATACAAGATCAGCATGTTAACATCTAGAGAAGATTTCTGTGAGTGCTCTGAGGAAACTAGGTCATGTCAACTTCACATACCTTGAATGCTTCCTACAAATCATTTCTAACTTGGGTTGAAGCCAGAAGCTACTACTTTGTTTAACAGCTGTCAGTTAAAACTCAGGACAAATCACACCAAATAACTGCGAGTTAACTTTCCACAAATGTGTCAGCAAGGGGAGGGATAAAAAACCAACTTGTTCCATGACATTCTCACAAATATGACAGACATTTGTGTCTGCAGAAAGGCCAGCTGTAATGTTTAATGCTATTCCATAGTGCTCTAAATATCCAAACACAATACTTTGTTTTCCTGCATTATAATTGAGGCCTTAAGATGTTTGGCAGCCACCTGTAAAATATACACAATGCCATACTTAATCAATTAGTATTATCAACCTGGTACTTTGCCATCTGAGGACACCACATCCCTTTTCCTTTGAGAGCTAGGGATGCAGTAGGTGGCCCAGAAGTCCCACCCAACACTCCTCCCCACTGCCCCAGCTGAAGTTACGAGGTGCAGTTTGGGTAAGAAGTAGGTAATTGTGACATTCCTATCAAGGATCAATCACCTCAAGCTCCCATTGAATACATCAGCTCTTTATACCAATACACAAAGATAATTTGGAGAAGGAATCCTGCCTTTCCAAATCAATGTTTCTGTGCAGTTTAGTCATTTCTGAAGGCCCAAGTATGGCCATCTCTTACCACAAATACTCAGAACTCAAGCTTTGGGCACATCGAAAAGATGAGTTTGCATGAAGAAAACCTTCTTGGTGGCAAGAGGGGATGTGAATTCAGACAGTCCAGCTGTGGGAACAGGGCTGGAAGGGAAAACATCTCTTCCCACCCATAGGAGGACCCACTCAGTTGCTACATCTGTCTAGAGTAAAAGTAGCACATTGCAATGACAAAAATCCTCCTGTTTGTTAGACATCTCCCTGGAAGTGTCTACTTCCCTAGAATCTGATGGCAAAGCAGAAAAATCAATTGTTTACTTTAGCAGCAACAGCTGTGCATTGAATACTACTGGGCTTTAGGAGAGTTTGACTGTAGTGGAAGCACACTGCTAAGTACTTTGAGACATGAAAATAAGGACATCCCTTCCATCCAAAGAAGATATCCACAGCGTACTACGAGATGCCAAAACAGCCCAGCCAGATATGGTCCTGCCTCTACCCTGCACATGGATAAATAATAAAGTATTTGGGCTATGATTTTAAACATTTTGTGCAGGAACAGAATAAAGGAAGGTAGTCTATTCTAAGGAAAGTGCAGCCAACATTCTTAACTAGAGAAACCCAGAGATAAACAATGATCTCTCACATATCTAGAAACACAGTTCCTTCAGCTGATATTTTACACATCTTGCTCTCACAGAAAACAGGGTTATTCACTGGTGTTTACATACATACATGGTATGAGAGAAAGCTCAGATCCTGTCTCTGGTTTGGGTCTATTTGTACCTTAAGAGATCACTAAAGCAGAGACTATCAGAGGAGCTTGAGAGTAACCAGCTTAAAAGTTTTCACAGCTTGGATGCTCAATGTTTAAGTCATGAGTCTAGGAAATGTGAACAGAGAAACATTTGAGAAGGCTGGCCCTGACACTACATAGCCATAACAATCTGCTCAGTTAAGGATGGCCTCATAAATGACATTGGTTCTCTAATATCCCAGAAGGTATCCAAGGATTCAGAGTTCTTAGGGGATATTAGAGATTCCCACTCACACACCCCTTTGATTTTTGACATGGCTGGAATAACCAGTGCATCTTTCTGCCATTCACGCTCCCAGGCACATCATGCACCCAACCAGCAATTAGCTGCCATATAATACACATATTTAACAGTGTTTCCAAAATCAGTGGCACAGAATCTCTGTAGTGCTCCAACCCACTTTTTCCTGGATTTCCAAAGAGCAGTTGCTATCTAGGTGATGCAAAACCTCTTCATTTGTGCACAGCTCCAGCCAAGAGCTCAGAGGGTGCCAAAGCAAATGTGCCACAGGCACTTGCTACTGTGCAGAGGAGCTTTGTGTCTGTGGCACTGCAGAGACAAACAGCTCCTGCAGCTACCCAGAGATACCAGATCACAACTGTGGAGCTGCAATCTGTTCCTGCTCTTGCAAAAGCATGTACTGGGTCATCCTAGGGAAAAAGCATCTGGTATGAGATGGCATCAGATGATATTTCACAGGATGTTAATTGGTGGAAAGGAAAGAGAACGAGTTCAAGGGAAGTAAGGATGAGTGTTGGGAGATGCCATACAAGTAGTGCTTCAGCCAGAGCACTGTCAAGGACTCTCAACAACACTGGTGAAGGTAAATGTTGCTGTTTTGGAAAGGAAAGGACTCAGTTATTTGGGGGAAGGCAAGCTCTAAAAATCCAACTGTGGGCCAGTGCAATGCTCTGCTGAATTTTCAAGCCTTATCTGGGCTGTGCATTTCACACCCTCAACTTCCACATCAGGGAAAATAGGCTGCAAAGCTAAGTTCACCTAAAACTTTCACAGGGGGATTTCCTACATTGAAAGCGTAGAACCACAAAGAGGTGAGGCTGATCTTTCGTAGCATGAAACCTTGTGGTTCTGCACAAACTGCTGCTCTTTCTTTTCAAGTCATTGCTTACCAACCTGCTTCAAACAGCACATGCATCTAAAAGAGATGCTGTTTGGCATCTCTGACACCGAGAAAGATTTAGTTTGGTGCACTCTAGACTACAAAAAAGACAAGACAGCAGTGACCCATGTGCTGCTCCCTGTTGCAGCTGCCCACATAGCCAGCAAGTTTCCTTTACAGGAGAATCTCACACAATGAGCCAGTGACTCATTGCTGAGGTACTTGGTTTGGGCCCAGGGCCATATCTAAATGGACCTCCACCATATCCCACAGGATGACCCCATGGCCCCTCAGGATGACCCCATGGCCCCTCAGGATGACCCCATGGCCCCTCAGGATGACCCCACCGTCCGCTACCAAGTGACCACCGGATGCTATTGCAACACAAAACATCTGGGCAGAGTTTATTAGCCTGATATCATCTGGCTGCTTTCAGATATTCATTCTCCAGCCTACTTTCAGCTGTGTCCTACTTTCAGATGAGAAGTATTGTGCTCTCTGATGTTAAACATACTCACTGGTGAAGACAGTTCATTACCAGAGCTCCCTTCTCACTGAACCATTTCATCTTAGAAGAGCAAACTAAAAACTATTTAAAAAGTCAGTAAGTTTTAGGACTTCTATCCCCCCCCCTCCCCCCCAGTTCTTGTAAGCTATTTACATATTGGGTTGTCATCTTTAGTTGTTAAGTTCAAGGGCTGGCTTAACATTTCCCACTCAGTAACAACTAAAAATCAGCACCAGCCAATTGCACAAGGATGCAATTAACAGTTCACAATCTGATTTCTTAAGAAAAGTAAGGTTTGTAGGATCAAGCAAAACACCTGCTTAATTTCTCCCTCTTCCCTGCCCCGCCCAACATACCTTGTAGGCCTTTGACAAATCTTGCAAAAATAAGAAAATAAAAAAAAACTCCAAAGAGATTCTCTTCTCAAGGCAAGAGAAAAGACAAAACTAAGTCCTGTAAAGTTAACTCTTGAGTCCAGGGAACTTGTGTTCGAGGGCAAAAGCATTAACTTCAGGAGACATCAGAGAACCCATGCCAGGACTAATTTGCCCTTTCTGTGCATTTCTGTGCCCTTTTCTCACAGCAGTTATGGAACAACAATTTGCCTTCCCTTGACAGCCAGTCTATCAGGGAATGCAACATCCAATGCAAAACATTTCCATCACTCAGTTCTAAATTCATCTTTTGTAAAACCATCTGTAATGCTGCTGTAGGCTGGATTTTCTATCCTCTCTGTCCTAGTTATCCCAGAGAACGGCTTGCAAGGCTGCCAGAGCTGATTTTGCATTAGGAAAGCAAAGACACAAAAAAGTTGCAATAAGAAATGTGACAGAATAAGAAATTTTGGCTTCTCTCTTGCACTGCTCATCTGCTTTCTCCTGGGGAAAGAGGCCTTTTACTGTCCACTGGGGAAAAGGGGAGAGCAGGAATGGGATGAGCTGGGTTTGGGCTTTAAGACCAGAGCTGTTGATTGTCTTCCAATTCCAGAAGTGCAACACTTGGACCAAGTACAGCTTTCATTTAAAAGATCATTCACAAAAAAGTCCTGCTGAAGTCCTACAGTCTCCAACAGGAAAGCCAAGGCACTGAACCACCACAGAAAAAGCAAAAGTAACACACAGCCCCTCCCCACCAAGAGACATGCACAGATAACAATAATGAAACAAGTTGCAGTAGGTCCCCACATATACCTAAAGGAGAGAGCAGGCAATATGAAAATTAATTTACATGCACACAGCCATGGGAAAAATAGGACAGAAAAGGGTAGGAGGAAAGATGCCACCTCTTTCTCATGTCATGGTTCTGAGCAGAGACCCATAAGTAGGAAGGAAGCACAAGTGGTCTTTCAGAGAGGCTCAAAAGAAAGGAGGAGTTCCTTACTTTGCTTCCAGACCCCAAGCTTTTTAATTTGAAAAGCAGCCAGCATCTCCCTGGCTGTGATTAGTCAGGGATAAAAAAAAATGCTATTAGTGCCATTGCACTACTAATAGAAATTTCTCTTTTGCTGGTGGGACAAGAATGAGGTCTGACCATGCTTACACAATGCTTGAGAGATGGGTGTTCCAGACAGGAAATCATTTGGCTGAACTAAATACGAACCAGACATTAAAAAGATCTGAAAGCTTTAAGAACATTGAGAAACATTCCAGAGCATGGGGCCTGCAGGAAGTGCTTATGAACCCCACTCTTCCTTCTCCTATTTACACAAGTTGATTGTTACAGACATTTTCTTCAGACAAAAAAATAGATCCACTTCAACTGTGAAGCCAAAAGTCTACAGTCCTTCAGCACCTGGGCAAAATATCCCTGTATGGCTGTTCTGCACTTTAAACAATTACTTACAGATTAGCAAAAGAAGCATGAAGTGCTTACAGAGATTAAGGGCCTGTGCTTGGGATCCTGTTCATATCTGTCTCTGACAAACAGAAGTTAATTGGACATTAATATTCCCATGGCTGTAACACAGCAGCAAAAACTGGAAGCTTTCTGCTCCAACATCAGAGCAGCTAGGTTTAAGAGACTGTGTAGGCTTCAGCTTCATAAATATTTTCAAAAAGCTGGAGATGGGAAAACAATTCCATAGGGAAGAGAGGGTCAGGTTTAAGTCCGCAATATTTAGCAAATCTCAGTCTTATTTTTAGCACTGGTTTAAGAGTCCTTGAACCACTAGGACTCCATCCCTGTACTAGTTCAAAGTATTCCATGAGTACTTCATGATTTGCAATCCAAGCTGGGCACCTTGGGCTCCTGGAGAAGGGAACAGCTTTTCCATCTCTTAATTATTTTCTCATCTGTTTTCTTCCTTGCATAAAAAAAGCTGCCACCAGAATCTGCAGAAATGTCAGAGATAATTCACCAGCACACCAGTGGTACTGGGTACATGCTATGAATTACTTGGAAAAAGCAATTCTATAAACAGCTCCTCTCGCCTCAAAAAAGTTCTCACAAGCTGCAGTTGCAGGTCTGTTTACAAGAATTGTGAGAAAACAAACCTCAAATTAAACCCAGACACCCTCACTTTCGCTTTTAGAGAGCAATGCACCTTGAGAGACCAGCTCAGGCAGAGCCCAGCTGGTTTTGGTTCAGTAGCTCTGACATCTGAACAAATTAATATCATTGACTGGCCCCAGCACTTGTTCCAAGTCTATAAAACCTTTACGATGAATAGTTGCTAATAAACATGTTCAAACAACTGCATTTTGTAGCTGAGTAGAAGAACACCAGATGTGACTCGGCTGGTTTCTCTTGCTCAGAGGAGCTGTTGTCAGGATTTGTCTTCCAGGTCTACAAACTCTCAACAAGGGACTCTGTCAGGTCAGTCCCAAGTGAACACTATTCTCCAGGGAAAAGCCAAGCAAAGTTACACCAGCCTTCATCAATCTCACCCTGAACTTCTATTTTCAGACCCACCATTCACAGCATTTCCACATCCAATGCAGGAGCTTCAACAGCATAGGCTGCTAATTAGCCTCATTTACCTTATCAATTTGTTGATGAATACTTAACCCCCTCCTATAGAACAAAAATATTTTCTGAACTTGGTCCAGCTTTCTTCCTCTTCTTACCTGGTAGGAAATATAAATCCTACTCATTCTGGCATTACAATTCAGGGATGAGACATATTGTCCTAAGAGGTCTGATAGAGGAAAAAATAAGCTGCTGTTGAGCCTTGGTGGGATTGTTATATGTATCACTAACAACTACTTCTTGTAGAAAGAGCCTCTTTTTGAGATATTATGCAAATAAAAATAGCTAAGGGAAGAGAGGAATCACAATAAGGAAAAGAAACTGGTAATCCTGAAGCTTGTTGCTAGCAAAAATAGAAAGCTGCAGGTCAGGATTTTCCCTGGTCTCACTGTATTGGGCTGGAAAGCAATTTTGGGGAATAGAAATTCTCTGGCATTAGTGTGTTACACTTCCTCCTAAATAAGGCATCAAACAAAAGCAATAAAAGCATTTTATTGACTATTCTGTCAGCTCAAAGCAGTCACTTGAGCCTGAAATAGTTTCCCTTCTGCTTCCTAAGAAATTTCCCCAGAATTTCCCTTTCTCCCTTGTGATTAGGCTATATCCACCACCTGAATTCAAAACTTTCAAGGGAGGGAGTTTTCCTCTTTCCTTCCTTGGGTTGAAAACATTTACCAAGGGGGTTTTATAATTCTGGCTCAATGAGAAAGGTGACTGCAGACTGGACAGGAAAAAACCCACACTTTTAAAATTGATCATTTTTGAGCTTTACAATATTAATAGCTCAATACCGTTCTTGGTATGATCTTTTAATGGATCTTAAAGATCATCCCATTCCAATCCCTCTCCATGGGCAGGAACATCTCCCGCTACCCTGGGTTGCTCAGAGCCCCATCCATCCTCACCTTGGGTTCTTACTGAGTGTTCACTATCTCAATTATTGTCAAGTTACATCCTCTCTAAGTTTTATGGCTCTTCAGCTGCACTCTGTCAAGACACTGGACAGTCAGGACGGAGAGCAAAGATAAAAGGAATCACATTTATGAGCTTTTAGACATTTAGCAGCTGTAAGCAGTGGAAGAAACTGAGACTGTTGAGACATCCCAGGTGTCAGGCAGAGAGCTGAGGTCGGACAACATTCCTTCTTTCAGCATTTCCAGGCCCCAGCTGGAAATGCAGCCAAAACACACTCCCACTTAAACCACAGAGCCTGGCTGAACAGGAGAGCTGGAGTCTGGCTGCACTTGGGAAGCAAGAGGGAGCTGCTCCTCCTGTGATGCTCATCCCTCCCCTCCTTAGCAAGAGGGAACATCCTCTGGCAGCCACTAGCTCTGCTCTGCCCTTTCCATCATTTCAGACAGCAATACCCTCTTCACTCTGTTTTTCCAAGAAACCTGAACCATCCTTGTACATGTGTATCTGTGCATGCACCAGGGACTCCTCCACCTCGACCTTCCTTGAGGAAGAGCTCAATTAATCATGATATTTCCAATGCAAGCAGAGGATCCTGCTCAGCCCATGGAACAATGGACCTGTAAACTATTGGCAGAAATTTATACTAGGTGGAGATATTTCAGTGTAGGGAGGTTTCTGCAAGTGACAGACTAACAACAGGATTAGGCTTACATCCTCATCCTTAACAAAACAGAATTATTTCACATAGGGAACCTCTAATGCAGGTAGCACAAAGCCCTTGAAGGCAAGTAATAACTACAGTGGGAGGGAAAGGCCATGAGACAGAGAGCAAGGAGAAATACCTGCCAACCACACCCATGCTAATGCAAGAATTCCCCACATATTTCAATCCATTTTGGTCCTTCTTGCCTGTATCTGTCTTATGAGAAGCTATATTCAGGAATTCCAACCACTTGACATAATCCATAATTCATGTGCAGAGGACCAGAGGAAGGGTAGTGAGGTATTTTTATTTCACCCATCTTCTCTCCTACCCCAGTAAGTTTCTCCCCAGTTTGTATCCAGCAAGAACCTCACACACATCCCAGTCAGTAAGAAGGCTAAGTAATCATTTCAGAGATTATGGCAAACTTGCACAGAAGTTGAGCTCTCTGCTCCAAAGTGCTGCTAGTAACCCCAAACTGGATCATCACTCTTCAGAACCAGGTCTCATTTTTACATCTCCAGATCATCCACTTCAGAAGTATTAGTGTTGGCCAGTGTTGTATTAATCCAAAAGTTTTCACTGATATCAGTTAAATTAATAATGCCTCCAGGACTCTTAACACATTTTAATCTAAGCATCATCTCAGCTGCTTTGTTGTTGAGTAACCCAGAGTCAGGCAATACCACTGATTAAAGGGTTAGTTTGAGCAGATGCCAGATGAAAAAAAGCACCCAGAGAAGAAAAAAAAAAAATAAATCCTTATTTCCATGTTAACATTCTAGCCTACAATACCTCTGTAGGTTAACCAACAGTAAAATAAACCATTATACAGAGAGTACTAGAAGCAGATGTTCAGGCAGAAACTGCCTCCAAAATAAGAAAAAAATATATAACAGATTCAGCTGAATGAATCCTTGTCTCTTTCAGCATTGTCACTTGGGAGCTTCTTCTTTAAGGCTGCAGTTTCCTAAAAGGTAAAGCCTCACACACCTATGCCTTTTTCACATAACTGTAATTTCTTGAAAGAAGAGACCTTTATTCTTGAGAACAATAATTTATTTGCCAAAAGGGGAAAAAAAATTATTTTGTTGGAACTGGAAGATAAAGAGCAGTGGAAACTCTCAGAAAAGCAAAAAGGAATTGAGAAAAAGAAGAACTTTGATGGGAGCTGTCAGAAGGACTTTACAAAAAGGAACAATGGCTTTTTGGTCTCATTCCAGAAGCTTCATCAAAGGGCATGAGACCACCACACACCACTAGTCACAAGGAATAAGTCTCACCCATGAGCACGAGATCAGGCAAAGGAGGGGATACACCTCATGCTGCTTAGGCTGTGCTTCCTGGGGTGTCACAGAGTGTCAGATCTGCAGAACTCAATCCCAAAGCTGCAGAACTCAATCCCAGGAGGGTTTAGGACATGCAAGACTGGGATAGGTGGGGCTGGGAACACTTGCTAGGGAATTAGAGGGAGGAAATTCCTCCCTATGCCAAGAGTCTTTCCAACAGGAGGAAAGCAAATGAAAGGCACTGCCCTGCCATACAGCAGCAGAATTCTCTTGAAGAGCTAAATACTTGACATGGGACAAAAGTTATCTCACACAGAGAATAAAGCATGAATGGGATGAGAGCCCACTGCTGAAAATTACAGACAGATGTCATCCCAAACTGCCTAACTCTGACCACACAGGCAGCAGTGACACAGTGTCCCTCTGGAATCTGAGTACAAAAATCCTTCTTCTTGGATTTGGCTTCACACAATGGAATCAAGCAGTTGGAAGACACCAAATTTCTCAAAACTAACAGCTGGAAATATGGATACCATGGATCTAGACTGTCTGAGAATTCAACCAGACCAGACTTAACATGAAAACACCAAATACCCACAAGACTGTAGCATCATTTGCTCAGGGTTGAATTCTGTTCACTTGCATACCAAGAGCATGCTTCCTTCCCCCTGAAACTTGAAATGAAACTTGCCACTTTTAGCATCAGCCCTCTGAGCCACCAAACCCTTCCCATTTTGCAAAGCCACAGACCAGTTCAGTCTGAGAGTTATTTAGAATGGCTGCCCTGAAATCAAGAACACAGTCTAGTTTCCTGAGGCTTCCTCACAACTGTGTGAGGTCATACACAGTCCATTTTTGGCCAGACACCTCTAGAGTTTTGCTATTTTCCTTCAAACCCTTGGGAAGATGTTCATGTTTGAATTCTGGAAATTGATCCATTACAAACTGAAATTCCTGTTTTCCCTACACATTTTATTTCCATACACAGAGATAAATGCCTCCTTACCAAAGCTATTTATTTAAAAACCAGGGAGGCTCTAAGTTCCTGCTGCAGTACCTGTATGTGGTACAGAGGAGAAAACAAGGGACAACGGGGGTGGGAAAGGGTCTGGAGCACAAGTCTTGTGAGAAGCAGCTGAGGATGTTCAGCCTGAAGAAAAGTTTCAGGGAAAACCTTATCACTCCCTACAATTATTTGAAGGAGGCTGCAGCCAGGAGAACAAGTGACAGGACCAGAAGTGGCCTCCAGTTGCACCAGGTGAGGTTTAGATTAGATATTACTAAAAAATTCAAGGGTTGTAAAGCACTGGAACAGGCTACCCAGGGAAATGATGGAATCACTATCTGTAGAAGTGTTCAAGAAAATATGTAGAGGTGGCACTTGAGGACATGTTTTAGTGGTGAACACAGTGGTGGTGCTGGGTTCACAGCTGGACTTGATTATCTTAAAGGTCTTTTCCAACTTCAATGATTCTTTGATTTTACAACTTTCCACCAGGAGCAAGCCATGCACAAGCCATGCACCATCACTCATTCATTCATCATCCCCAAGAAGGAAAATCTTTTCAGATCAGAAATGCCTTTGATAACCTTTCAGTCCTCAGAGCCTGTCTGTAGCCCACAACAAGGGATGGGAAATTCCAGCAGCATGGGGAAACACAGGAAAGCCCAAAGGCAGGACCCCACCCACCACCTCCACAGCTGGGCTGGTGTGACTGGAGCACAGGGAGGGAGCATGGACAGAGCACACAGAGCCCCAGTGCACCGAAGAACAGGGCAAATTCAGAGAATTACAACCATATAAAGTCTGCTCAAACAAACATGAAAAGCAGGCCAGCCACCCACAGCAGGGCACCTGAAGATAAGGAACCCAATCCAAGACTCACCAGAGTCACCAGAGTGTGTTTTACAGCCTGAAGCCCAAGGAAGCAGAGGACACTCCTTCCCAGTGCCTTGAGCCACAAGGATGGCTACAGAAACACTCGCTGCCACCACTCACAAACTTCCAGAAGATTGCCTTCAAATTAGGGCAATTTCAAAACCTAGAATCTTGAAGAGGAAACCACTGTCATTTTTGACTACATATCAGCATGTATCCCTCTTCAAGATGTCCTAAATCTCTCTCCTCAAACTAATTACAGGATAGGCGTGTAAATGACGCCTCATGTTGTTTATAGATTGCTTTCAGATAAGACCAGAAGTAATCAACCAGTTTCAGTACAGGCTGTTACATCATAAAACCTTCTCTAAGAAACCAGGCTGAAATTTCCACTTGTAAACTCACTCATTAGCTTTCTATTAACTAATGGCTTTTACCTAAAGGTGAAAAGACTGCTACTGTGGTTATATGAGAGGAGAAGATTTAAAGAAATTACAGAAAACTGCCTTGATGTGGGTAAGGAACAGCATGGTGGCATTTTTCAGATCAGGGTACACTCAGGATTTCACCAAGTCATGGAGGAAGGTGCCTCCCACACCCTCCTATAAGCACCAGGTAGTGACAACTATCACTTTGCATAAATCTGTTTTCAAAAGCCAAAGGCATGCAAGGGAGGGAGGGGAATAAAAAACATATCTGAAAAAATCACCAGTGACTAAGCTACCAAGCTTTGCCAGGTGCACTATGAGAAGTTTCCACCTTGGCAGCAGCTTTCATTCATCTGCTAGGTGATTTTGGCTAATCCTTTCAGGATTACTGCTGCTTTCCCCAGCTGGTGTCTGCCCCACCCTCTATAACCATTCATTCAGTGCCCAGCGCTGGAAGGTGCCAGATGAAGGGGAAGAGCTGAAAAAGTAAATCAGTTCCTTCCATTTTTCTTTCCCACTTGGCTCACAACAACTTTGGTATCAATGTCACACTCTGTGGTCACCACACAGGGAGAGCTTTAGTGCTCCAAGAGCATTCAGCCACTGAGAGCAGCATTCAGACCCTTTCTCACCCCATCCCTCCTGAAAGGGACAGTTGGAATCCATTTGCTTTAGGACACAAAGCCCTGCTATTCCACTGGGAATAATGTTTGGTTACTCCACTACTTGATTAATTTAATTTTATTGCAGGCTGAGCTAGCATGCTCAATAAATGGCCTTGCACATGGGAAGAAAAAGTTGGATGACAAAGATTGTCAAGAAGATCATAATTTTACAATTTAATCATCTGCTTTACAATTTAATCATACATTTTACAATTTAATATTTTAATTGCACCCAATGCCTTAGTTATTTCAGATAGGTTAGCATGTTAAAGAGTTATTAATTAGCATTCAAATTCTTCAGGAAGTGATTATTCATTGCAAAGCCTTACTCAATTATTTTAACCTTGGGGAAAAAAAAAAGTCCTAAAAAATTCCTCCAGCTGATTTCAATGAACAACAAATGGATCAAAGCTTAAATTTGGAAAAAAAAAATTACAAAGAAAAAACTGTTCGTTTCCAAACTTCCATTTTATTTAAACTAGAAATGGAAAAGAAGAAAAATTAAATTGCTAATAGAAACTGTTATAGGGGCTTATCCACATGGTGGATGAAACATCTTGCACCAGCTTAACTGGACAGGAACAGATCTCTCCTTTAGCATACTAGGAGCATCAAGTTAAGTCAGCTCAAACCAGAAAGAAATGTTATTTCAACTAAACAGCACTGAATTAAGCTAAATTAAGGGTCAGGTTCTCCAGCTAGACCCATCTGAAGCATTCCTGTGGTTTGATTCTGCTTCCTTAAAAAAGACCTGCCTTGCTCTCTCTTCATGCACAAGCTTAACTTCAGCAGGGAAGTAACATCAGCATGTGGATGGCAAGGGAGCTCAACATTCTCACACAATTCCGATGCAATTTGGTATTTCAACTCTGATCTCAGTCACTCCCCAGTCCAAAATTTCCAAAGAGGTATTTGTGAGAATCAGAAACTCCAGAGGGACTCCATGGGAGTAAGCCAGCCAAAGGCAGGGATACAAACAAACAAACCAGCTGTGCTGGTACAGCCACCCTCGTGTTTTCCTGGAGGCAGAATCAAAACTGCCAGAAAATGACTGACCCTGCAGAAGAATGATTCACCTTTCAGGAGCTCTGACTTGTGGGTCATTCCTGTCTGCTGCTACTGCACCTTTAAAAAGGCCTGATTGCTGGCCACACTTGCCAAAATGTTCAGCTGTTTCTGAATCAGGAGATTATGATAAGGACCACCTGTATGTACAGAGGGAATGGACACAGCCACGGGACCACAGAGCAGCAGCTGCTTGGCCAGACACCTTCAGCATGGCCAGAGACCTTGCTGCTGCCCAACAGGAGAGGCTGGTGTGGAACCCTGCTCCAGCAGAACCAGTTTGCTCCTGGTATTTTTGAAGCCTTATGTGGAACGGAACACCTGCACAAAGCAGAGAGGGAAGATAAACTCTTGTCACAGGCAACCAGGATGAGAGGGCACAGCCTCAAACTGCACCTGAGGAGGTTCAGAATTCAGAAATTCAGGAAGAATTTCTTCACAGAAAGGGTTGTTAAGCATTAGAGTGGGCTGCACAGAGAGGTGACAGAGTCAGCACCCCTGGAGGTGCTCAAGAAACAGCTGGACATGGTGCTTTGGTCTGGCTGACAAAGCAGTGATCAGACAAAGGTTAGGCCATCTCAGAGGTCTTCTCCAACCTAAATGATTCTCTGATGGGAGTGACCATCAGTGCCTCAGTTTCATTGACAACAGACAGGCAGGAAGGAAACAAATATGGGCTAAGTTTCCATAAATGTATGCCCTTGCCTGAAACACTGACCTCCTCCTGGGGAGGGAGGCAAGCACAGGAGTCCAGCAGACAGGCAGGACCCACTGTTAATGTCAGGTGGTTTGCACTGAGCAGCAGGAAAGGGCTGCTGAACAATTCATAACCAGGGCTTGGCCACGAGGAGAGAGGGAGAAACACAGAAATCCAGGTCTTGGGTCTTGCTCACCGCAGGAAGCCACATTGTGCCAGCAGCAACAGGCAGGAGAACAGCACCAGAACCTTCCAGAACACAGAGCTTCCACAGGGAGAGAGAACCTTGCCTAAACCACTGCTTCCACCATCAGCATTATTTCTGGAGCAACGGGGAGGAACAATCAGATATTTGTACTCCTTAAGCTGTGAGATTCTAAACCCAAACTCCACATTCATTCCCATCTCCACTCCTGCTCCATTTTGGATTTTTTTCCTGAGAAACTACTGGATTAAAAAGCCTCCTCAAAGAAAAGCCTCCTCTTTTCTCTTCATTTTCCATACAGGCTTATTATTTTGTTGGTAGATGTGCAGGTTTGGTGGTATTTGGCAGTTTGTAGGATGGTGTCTACACCTCCTGATAAATACAGCACCCATCAGCTTTCTCCACTTTCTTTGCTCCCAGCTGGCTGCAGAACAAAATCCCTTCCCTGGGCTGAGAGCTAGTCAGTGCAAGGCTTGTGACTCACATCCATCCTACACAGGAAAATACCTTCTATGTATTGCAAGAGTGTATGCAGATTGCAAACACACAGTGAATCTATATACACAGAGTGTAAATGATATATATACCCAGAAATTATAGAATAACACAGTGTTTTACATACACAAAGTGAAAGAAAAAAGCAAATGAAGCACCAGTAAATAACCTATTCTCTCTTATAAGGAATGTTTCTAGCAACAAAAATTAAGAGCCTTTCACTCTTTTGCAGAGACACAAGTACCAGCTGAAGTGTCTGGTGAAGCTCCTGCCAGGGGCAGATTCCCAAGGGCTGGGAGGCACAAAAATGAAATGGTAAGCTATGTTTTTCCTTGGGCTGTGAAGCAGCTGAAGTTTGTGAGCAGAAGGAATTTCATTTAATTACCAACAGAAAATAATCTCAAAATCAAACTATGACTATAGAGAGGCAATTAACATTGTCTATATGTAAAGGCAAGAGGGAAGTGCAGGTCTGGTGTTGGCTGAACACTGAGAAACCTCAGTTCTACAGACAGGAGATGAAACCCACAGCAAGACTAGATGGCAAAACAAGCCAGGGTTTCTAACCCATCCAGCTTCATATCCAAATTACCTTCATAGATGAAGGAGCTGGGAAAGACAGCATAAATTACACCAGAGAAAAGGTGTTTGATCTCTGCTCTAGCATTCTAACAAAGCATTTGACCTTTCTCTCTTCTCTTTCCTTCTCATTAGGGAGACTGCTCTCTGGATGGTTGCCTGCTTACTGCTTTCCTCTCTGCCCAGAGGTAAATATACCTTAGTGCACACCTAGGAATTTGCAGAGGCATTTACATGCGAACACACAGGCTGCAAGCAGGATCTTGGAGCAAAACAGAACAAATTCATGCATTGCTTTGCATATATTTCATCACAGTCCAAGGTTTGCAAGTAACCCTCAGATAAACCTCAGTACCCAAAAGAAGTGGTTTTCAAATTTAAGGTGTTCCAGATCCTTAAACCTTAACCTATAAAGTTTATCCTGCCACATCCTTAAAAGTACTCCACCATTTTCCTAATATTAAAGATGACTTGGAATTTCATTCTTTACAACCCCCAACCATCTTGCATGTGCTTAGTTCTAGCAGAGTTGACTTTCTGACGTTATATTAATTACATACCATCCTCCCTGTGAAAAGGATAAACTAGTACGTGTTGTTGAGAGAACTTTATACAAGGTGCAGTTTCCTTATTGATGCTTAAAGACAGCAGTAGTAAGACCTCTGTGTTTGGCCAGAAGTGCCTCACATTTGCCAGACACTGTGGTGGTTGAGGATGCTACACTTCACCTGGAAAAAAAAGGGGGAACAAAAAAAGCCCAGTCCTCGTGAGCTTCCCTGCACCACACTTTGATTGCTGAAGCAGGAGTGTTTTCTCATTACAGGAATCTTACAGATTAGTCAAATTGTCACATTCAACTTCATCTTAACAGGCTTAAACATTTCAGAAATATTTAAAATACATAATTGAAAAAAAAAAAACCACAAAATAAACTCATCCTGTTTTCCATTCAAGCCTTACAGCTGACAGTGAAAGCTGTGTGGCAACATTCATCTCCAAGATGGAGAACTGCCCCTTCCATGTGCAAAGCTTACTTGGTAGGTAAGATGAACACTATTAATCCTGATTTACATGCCTCAGCTGCCATCACAAGGCTGCTTCAGTTTTCTGGCCAGGAAGCTCCCTGCATCCACATCCCCTGCTGCAGCAACAGCCTCAGTGGGAAGCTTACCAACATCACCAGCCTTCAGCACAGCTTTACTCTGCTTCTCAAGACTGGTTTCTGCAAGGACACATCCTCATCTTACCCCTAGAAGTGTGTTCTCCCCTTCTACAAAACACCTCGTGCAGTTGTAGGCTGATTAAATAGCTCATTACAGATTTCAGTCACCTGCTCTTATCCCAGCCAGCTTCAGCAGTGCCTCCTTTTTTGCCTCCCCCTGCCTTGGTTTTACCAGCTGGAGACAGCAAGGGCAGGGTGGGCTGAGCCCTGCAGGTGTTCACAGAGCCCTCAGGAGTGTTACAAGGTTTGTACATCTTGTCATGGAGGAGAGGGAATGGGCATGGCTCACCTCAGACAGGCTAAATACAGGCATCCTCCATCTTCAGAAAAATAACCAAGAGCAAATAGGTGCACTTCCAAAACCAGTATCAAATGTGCAGGTGTCCACAGTCAGGAGATAGGACCCACACCCTTTCTCCCTCTTTTGTTCATTAAGAAAATCTGTATTTCCCATTTTTCTGAAGAGAGTTTCGAGCTGTTTATCATCTTTTCTTCATCCAAGTGCAGCACCATGCATTGCAAGCACTCTCTCTCCTAATAGCACCCTGCAGCAGGACATTTCCCACCAGGAAAGTCTCACTCCCTCCTCTTGTGGAGGCTCCTTTCTTCCCCTGCCCTACCAACCCCCTGCAGCAGCCTCAGGCATGTTCATCTCCTGCTGTGGTTTCCTGACCATGCTCAGCCAGAGCCACAAACTGTTTCCACACTTCAGGGACACTGCTGAGCACAGCCCTTCCCCAGGCACAAACAGCCCAGGGAAGGGGCTCAGGCTGCTGCTGGAATTCAGGTTCCCTTTGAGAAGCAAAACCTGGCCAGCAACTGATACATTCTGAAAATTACAGAACCACAGAGTCAATTAGGTTGGAAAAGACCTCTGAGATCGTAAAGTCCAAGCTATGATCAAACACCACCTTGTCAACCAGATCATGGCACTGAGTGCCGTGTCCAGTCTTTCCTTAAACCCCTCCAGGGGTGGTGGTTCCTCCACAGGCAGCCTGTTCCCAGGTATAATCATCCTGTGAAGAAATATTTGTCATGGCCAAAGCATAATTACCAAATGGCTCAGCTCTCCACACAGCAAGGGGATTCTCCTTCCACCACTAACCAGAAAAAAATCTTGGGATATGTGTTTTTTTCAGTAAAAGTTGACACTGTTGGGCAAATTGGACTGGGATTTTTAGCTGAAAAGTCTGAAAACCCAAGGAAAGCAGATGTGTGGTGATAGAGTTATAGCCAAAGACATTTACTTGGCTGTCTGGATCAAGCTTTTCTTTCTGCTGCCATGTCTGGATGAACAGTGTGGCATCAAAGGAAGTTGATGATATGGAAACAGAGGCCTGAGCGTGTGACAAGATGAGCCATGGCTGATGTCACTGACTTCAAGGGGATACTGGGACTCTCTTTGGTCTTTAGCCTGACACATGCAGAGAGCTGATGCAAGCCAGGAACACCAGAATGACCCTACTGCAACAAAGAATATTTATTTCAATATTGAGTTTAATTACTTGCCCCTTATGCTTCGCAGAACTTTGGCCATGGAAGCAGATTGAGTTGTTTCACAGTGAATTTTAGCTTTTCTTTTTGGAGCAGTCACAGATTCATGCTGCTTTTGTTCTGCTCCATGCTGGGAATAACTTCTTCTTCCAAATTAATTAATCTGCATTTTAATTTGTAACATTATCTTATGCAACTGGTTTGGTCAGAGTGTTAATTTAAACCCACATTCTCTGTTGGAAATAGTTGTTCATGCTTTATAAATATATAAAAATCTTCTTCCACAACCCAGTTTTCCCCTAGAAAATGTAGAACTACAATCTGATAGGAATTGTCCTACATGATAGTAGCAGACTCACCCATTTTTACAAGTTTTAGTAGCTTTCAGATAACTTGGAAGGATTAATAGAAATAATTGCCATCAAAGTTATTAAATGAAGAGTGTGTGTAAGCTGCCCACCCTGCCTGTGCCCCTGATTGCCCACCTGCAGGATACCTTCATCCTGGCTCCTGCATGTGCTAGAATTGGTTGGGAAGGTTGGGAATGCCTCTTCCTGATGTCAGGGACACCCACCAAGTCTCTCCAAGGCCTTGGAAAAACCATTTATCTAAAGTGGGAATGACAGAATTTCCTTTCTGGCTGCTGGAGATTAACACCAAAGCGTATGAGGGACTGCCAGACAGGGATCAGCAACAGTGCACCAAGCCAGATCTGCAGAAAAATGCCCTTTTCTGTCAGACCCTTTGCAAGATTTTGCAGGGGGAGGGGGATGGGAGCTCCCAGCACATTTTTTACAAGTTGGTAATCATGGTCTGATAGCCAGATAATGGGAGTTGTAGGAGACTAAACTCATCCAGGGGTTTCTCCTGGTCTAGCACTGTTTTCACAACTTTCTTTTTACCAGCCAGACTTCCTACAAAACCAGAAATTGCTTAATCATATCTGCCCACACCCATTCCACTGCATTCCTTTTTACCTCTTGTGAACTGACATATTAATTAAAGTCAAATCAGACACCTAATCCTAAAAACTGAGATTCCAAAAAGCTGGAAGAAAAATCACCAGCTAAGAGGACAAGCAGAAACAAGCTCAAGCAAAAGCCACACTTACAAAGTGGAGGCAACTTGCATGTATCAACATCTGTCCTGCTGCACAGCTCTGAGCACACATGGCCCTCCTGGCTGGAAAAAGAAGGATTTGGGAGGGAGAGTGGCAATAAGGATGTGGTGAATCCAAATTATAGGAAACCTGGTGCCCCATCTCTGCTGCACGCTGATGGAACTGTCTGGGTTTTATTGCAGGCCAGCTGGGCACCACGTGCCATGCATTTGTTGGGGAAACTGTGGTTTTGCCTTGCACCACCACCCCTCCTGGAGAGCCAACCCTTTCCAAGTCAATGCTCTACTGGCAGATTGGCACCAATCTGGTGCACTTCTTCAAGAATGGGCAGGATTCACTGGATGGCCAGGATGAAAAATTCCGTGGTAGAACCAGTCTTTTTCTGGACCAGATGAAGCATGGCAACCTTTCTTTAAAGATCTCCAATGTCCAGTTACAGGATGATGCTGAATATTCCTGCATCTACAGACAGACTGACAGCCATCAAACAAAGAAATCTACAATTAAACTCAATGTATCAGGTAAGATTTGTTTTAGTACAGAGGAGCGAGTAAAGGGCAAAATTTCTTGTTGATAAGCCATGTGCAGCCATTGAGAGGGATTACTTCAATTTTTAAAACAATTTTTCACTCAATTTCATTCTGTTCCTTGCTTTTGTTGGAAGAATATGTGAGAAAGAAAAGTCCTTTGTTAAGCTTCAGCACTTCAGGACTCCTAAAGGCAAGGCACCTGCCTCTTCATCCTCCTTTTGAGGAAACATTTAGGAATAATGTCCCCAGATTTTAGCATTTGGTTATTTATGGGTTTGTACTGTCCTTGATCCACTTTTCCCCAGAGGAACAGCAGAGTTAATTTCACTGTTTGCACACGGGTCTGTGAAGCAGAAGTTTAATCTCTGGGTATTGGATCCAAAGTCCAGGTCCCAGACCCTTTCAGAGGAATGACAGCCAGCTGCTGCTTTCCTTTTCCCTTGCAGCTGGAAGATGTGGATCTGATGGCATGGCTGGACAGATGCCACAAGAATTTTCATTTTTGCTCCTTAGGAAAATGAGTGAGACCATAACACATGTTTGAAAAAGCCAAACAACTGAGATAACATGCTTGAACTACCCACAAGCATAGCCACCAGAAAGATGAGGTATTGAGTTAGACCAGCCAACCAACTGAAAAAAAAAAGGAAAAAAAATTAAGGGATACAAATCAAAACAAATCATACATTTTTAAGGTGTCTTTCGTGAATAGGTCAGCTGGAAACTTTCATAATGCTCAACCACATAGATTCACTTCTGCTTAAAATAGAAAAAAAATTGTTCCAAATTATATAAACCTTTTAATATCTCTTTTTAAATAATTCTAGAGAGAAAAATGTTTTCAAAATGTAAAGTGAAATAACATTTGTTAAAAAAAATTTCAAAGCTAAATGTTTTTCAGTTTTCAAAATTAAACAAAAGATGTTTTGAAAATGCAGAATCAAAATGTTTCCATCTAACTTTAGAGAGCACTAAGGTGTCTTTGATATAATTCTGTGATCATACTTAAACTTTCTGTTTGTTTGACAAATGTAGAAAAAAACAATAACATTAACCCTTAAATCAATTATCAGAAAAAACAGAAAAAGTTCTAGGCCCAAACAATTAACTTTGATTATTGTGGGGTTTTTTCCCAGCTCCACCTAGGATTGAGGAGCCACCTTCCCCTTCTGGTAAGGCAACACTACTTAACTTGCTAAATGTCTGAGTGATTATCCTGTGCTTTGTTTTGTGTTTGCAAGATTGGAAAAATGTGCTGAATAGAGAAAATCCAATAAACTTGGGGTGCTTGTTCTCTCTCACTAAAGCCTGGCAAAATACAGCTGTCCCAGACAGGGAAAAATATCTCCACCACTGAGACAGAGCTGGACTGCAGGGAGAAGAGTGCTGAGGTGCCAGGACACTCACCAGTATGGGCATGATAAAAATCACTAAAAAACAAGTAACACAGAAGCCACTTGGAAGGAATAAATCACAGGGTCATCAAGGCTGTGAGACACCTGCAAGATCATCCAGCCCCACCATCAGCACAGCACCACCATCAACACCCTAAACCATGTCCCCAAATTCCATATCCAGGTGCCTCTTGAGCACTTCCAGGCATTGTGGCTCCACCAACTCCCTGGGAAATTTATTCCAATGCCTATTAACCACTCTTTCAGTGATTTTCTTTTTTTTTTCCCTAATATCTGATCTGAATGTTCCCTGACATAATTTAAAGCCATTTCCTCTCACCCTTTCATTTGAGATATGGCAGAAAAGACCAACCCCCACCTAACTACAGCTTCCTCTCAGCTAGTTCTAAAGTTAAACTGCCAAATCAAGAGATCTGGGGGGTCCTTTTGCTAATAAATATTTTTTAAAATGTATGATTAATGAGTCCACATAAACTCTTCTGGGAAATTAAGGTAGATTTCATCCAAAGGCAGTATGGCAATATAGTGCAGATGTTATTATCTAGGTTTATTCATTACAGAGAAGTAACTACACTGGGTCATTTGTAAACACTTCTGGAGTGAATTCAATGCAGAAGGGATGTCCAGTTTCTAGATACCATTGTCATTAAGTTATTGTCTAACAATCTTAGTTGTAAGCCAAATGATTCTTATTAGTGCTACAAAACCTTAAATTGGAATTAAACCTATAAAACTTTGTCATATAAAATCAACAGCTGCAATTTTTATTATACTCAGGGGGCTGGAAGATAAGGTCCTTTACATAGCAATTATTATATTACATTTAACGTGGTAAGTTCAGCCACACTATGACATTACAGACAGTTTAGGCTGCAATAAACTCAAATAGAAACTATGAAAGAGAAATGTTGTAATGTTTTATCTTATGATCACACAGAAGAAAAAAACCACCCAAAAAACAGTTCTTGTGCCTGATAAGCACAAAAAATACAGGAAACATACAGTTTTAGACCTAAGATAGTCTAGCTGGCCAAAAGGTATTTAAAAAAAATGAAGTTAAATTCAAGGTGGTATTATGTGCTTTGACATTACTTTATAAAAGCAAATAGAACAGGAATTAAAATATCTCCAGCTGTCACCTTCCACAAGAAATCAGAAATTACTGAGGATCAAACTTCTTAATGCAGCAGTGGAAGAGTCTCAAAATCAAATGTAAGTGGGTTATATTTAAATGAAATAGTTTTATATATGTTTGATTCAGCCTTCCTGACAACAGCCCCTGAATAGAAACTATTTCTTGTAATGAAACTACATTTTTATTGAGGAAAAAACAAATAAATTATTGGGACAAAAGGGTAGTGTTTCACTTTGCTATAGGAATATAAACTGAACCACACACCTTTGACACCTGAAGGTTCTTCTACTGCAGGATTTTGTGGGACTTGGGAATGAGGAAAGAACAAAATCCCAACCTTTTAAGCGAAATTTTTTTTACAAAAAGGAAAAGTATATTTCCTGTTTTCAACTTATTTTAAATAAGATCATCAGCCACAGCTCCCCCCCCCCCCATTTTTTTTTTTTTCCAGCAATTTCTTAAGAAAGAGAGAAAGGGAATCTGTTTTATATTAGCTGTTATTTCAGAAGGGACTTAGGAAAATTAAAAAATGACATGCTGAGAACAAAGGCATTATATACAGAAACAGTTCTCACATTTCACAGTCAGCCAGATCAACTAATACTATTTTTATATAAAACAGAAACAATTTTCATCTGTTTCACTATGGCTACATATCTGTTTGTTTGCAGCATGGATTATTTTTCCCAAATAAATTTTGGGAGCCAAATTTTACTTTCACTCTGGGTGTCTCACAAGACTCCCTCTGACTCAATAAAGCCAGTTTAACACTTTCTCTGGAAAAAATGAAAGGGTTGGACCTGGAAGAAGACACAAAAGGCCAGGAGGCTTGTTGTTATAACCCTACATTTATTTCAAAGCATGACTGAGGACCACCTGATGTTTACTTGCTCTCTATACATCTGTATCACAAATTCCTCCCAGGAACTGGGGGAAGCTCCCTGCTCGAGATAAATTAACTACAGTGAGCTACTGACAGCTGATACCACAGCAATAGGAACAGGTATAGTTCCTATTATTCCTCAGATATATAAAAACCAATATACAGCCTGTTCCTCACAGAGAAGGACTTGGAGCACTTACAGGAAAAATATTCTCTTCTTTTTAATCAGGGGTTGAAAATCTCTTTTCACTTGTGTGCTACATCCAGCACAGGTCGAAGGTAACACCCGTGCCAAGGGTAATTTGTGTCCTGTGTCCATGCTGTGGGTTTTGTACCAAGAGGCACACAGTGCTGCTACCACCTAAAGTGTGTCACCTAGATTCTTTAATATTTATTACCATTATCTATGGACTCTTAATCAAAGCAGCTGCCTCAGGCCCTGAGTAGGAAGAATGAAAATGTATTTTCATCCTAAAATCATGGAATGGCTTGGGTTGGAAGGCATCTCAAAGATCACCCGGTTCCCACCCCCTGCCACAGGCAGGGACAGCTCCCACTAAACAGCTGGCTGGTTGTTGCTATTCTGTCAGGATTTTAAACAAGGATTCTCAGTCATCCAGAAAAGTTGCATTCATTGTTGCTGAGTTTCTGCACCCCTTCTGTGAAAAAGAAAATGTGATTTGCCTCTGTACCTTGAGACTCTTTTGTCTGGACTCTGTACAGACACACAAAATGAGAATTTTGAAAATGAGCCCAAATCCATTGTTTTAAAAACAATCTTCCACCAATGCATTCATGTAAAATGTGTCAGGCAAACTTCTAATACACTTTCTGTCAAGCCATCACTTACATGCTGACCTTCTCTTTGTTAATTTTTCAGAGCAGAATCAGATTCCCTCCGGAAGCCCCACGGATGTGCCATGTCTGGCTGTGCTTCCCCTCTCTTTCCTGCTCCTGGTCCCCCTGGGGCTTTGGCACTTGTAACAGGGGAAGTCAGCCTTGTCTTTGGGAATTTTTCCTCACCAGAGGATGTTTCTGGGCAGAACAGGTCTGTGGGGTCAGTGTGGCACCTGCTCCAGAGCCACGGGAAGGAGGCACCGAGAGCTGGGAACAGACCAAGCAGAAGGTGTTTGCATCCCACGTTCTGCTGTTCCACAAAACCAAGGGCAGCAAAACTCTGAGGTGGCAAGTCTGCTTTTGCATTTGTTTCTCAGAGCCCAGTTTTACTGCTGTCAGGATATACATTGCATTTAGGAATTGTGTGGGTTTGCTTTAATGACAGGATAAAAGGCTCACAAAACTCCAGGATCGGATTATAGTTGATCCTGGTGAGATCTTTTACCTCTCATCTGCTGTCCTTCAAGACAACTGAAAGGAAGGGTGGGAGTAACTCTCCTCTGTTTCAGACAAAAAGTGGAAGTAGGAAGACACTCACATTTTGTGAAATGTAAGGATGGAAGCCTTGTGAAACTTGATTCTGTGGAACTTCAGCTTCTGCTTTCACTCCTAAGTGTCATGGGCTATGAGTAAGAGCCCCTTTTTTCCACAAGAAATGTAGTATTTCTTTAGCAGGAGGGTGAAACTCACAGAGAAAGAGGGTAGAAGTTCATAAAATATCCACATAGAGGAAGGAAGTGATGTATTACTACAAAATCCACTGCTAAAAAAGACAAAAAATTCAGAAGACTGAATTCAGTATTATCATTTTTGTCGTGAAATATGACAAAGCTGGATTCTTACGCTGGAACTGTGCAATGAGAAGTCATTACTGCAACAATGTTCTTCTTTAAAAGCAGTGCCTTTGGAGGGGAAAAAAATATTTAAAAACTCATCAGAGTGATTGAAACTGATACCTATGCAAATTAATGGGTTTATTTCTGGAAAAGTTCCATTCAGGTAGCAGAGGTATCCTGTGCAAATCAAAAGGATCCCGCATACAAACAATGTCCAGGAAGTGCAGAAGTTTTTTTCAGGCCAGAACTGTAACTACCCTGCTTCACAACCAGAAAGCATCCAGAGAACAGAACTGGTGGCTGAATAAACCTCTGCTGCTGAGCCCTCAGGCAGCAGGAATGGCTCACGAGGATGCAGAGAGTCACATTCATTTGGAACACTTGAGCCTCTTTCTTCCAGTGAAGAGACAAGATTGTATTAGCAAGGAAGGGACAGAATAAATCAAAGTTTAAAATGGACGTAAAGGAGACAGTTAACTTTGAATTTCTTTTCAAAAGGCCTTTTCCCCATGGTGGGGAAGAGAAACAAAATCCCCCACATGGCCTGTGCTGGTGCTGAAGTGAAGCTCAGCTGGTATTTGGCTACCCTGCTTCAGAGCAGCTCAGTGGAACAGCTGGGGTCCAGCTGCAGAGAGAGATTTGACTATAAGAATTGTACATACTGTGACTGTCTTTTTGTGTCCCATCCTCCAAATGTTTGTCTCAGATTTTGTGTCTTTTTCAAGATACAATTTGATCACAAATAAAACTGAAATAAAACAAAAAGCCCTGATGAGAGCAATTGCTTGGTCTATAAGAGTTAATTTGTATTCCAGTTGTTCCTAAGGTTAGAGAGGCTCAGAAGGTTTAAAAGGTAACATCTGTGTAATTTTGCTGGCCCTAAGAGTCTGGACTGCCTGCCCTCATCTCAAGGAGTCCATGACTTCTAAAAATCTACTCACCATTTAAGCAGCCCAGCATTTCTCAGGAAGTGCAGAATCCCAGAACAGCTGAGGCTGGAAAAGATCAACAAATCCGACTCTTAACTCAGCACTGCCAAGTCCACCATTAAATCATGTCCCTCAGAGCCACATTTACACATCTTTTAAATCCTCCCAGGGGTAGCAGTTCAGTTAAAGAATCTCAAAATGTTGGTGCCAGCTGTGTGTGAGGACACAGTCCCTGACACGTGTCCAGACACAGCTCTGATGGATCAGCAGGCAGACACAGACTAGAGACAAATTCCCTTGCCAGCAGTGCCCCTGTCCAGAAAGCTGCCAGGAAAAAACCAGTCTGCCAGGAGCAAGGATTTCAAACCATATCTCTTTTATAAGCTAAAGTCCATGTTTTGTGTCAGGCTTGGAAACAAACCAGGAGCCAGCGCATTTTAGGAGTAAACTTTGCTCTTTGCAAAGAGTGCCACAAGGATGTCGAAACTGCACATCCTGAATTAATTTGCTGTAGCTGTGCTAATTGCATTCCCACATAGTGCTGTATGTAGCAACAGTCCGGATGGGAATTATAAAATTCCATAATCATAGCACTGATGGCCACATCAAAAAAGACAATGTCACATCTTTCAGCCAATGCAGGTAGATTTTTTTTTTTGGAGGTGCAGGTGTAACTTGGCTTTCTTCTTCCTTTAACAATATTCTCCCCTCCTTTCCTGCCTCTTCTCCTTTCCCTTTAGCCTTTTCCTTTTCCTTAAACCTTTTCTTTTAGCTTTTCTTGTCTAAACTATGGCCAGATTTTGGGTTTATATCTCATCCCAGGTGCCTTCCAGTTCCACTGTACATAAGACATCTAAAACCTCTCCCCCAATTCCTCCCTTTCCCCTCCCCACATCAGCTCTACCTTCCATCCCTTCTAGATCAACAGGCACTGTGTGAATGCTGATTTAGCCTTTACTAATTACATACTAAGAACAGCAGTTTTGTCTACTTTTACATGGAATTAAAAAGGTGTTTCCATACTTTCTGAGTACAGAAAGACATTTGACAGGAGTCACAAAAGAAAGTTGAAACAGCAAATCAAACAAAAATCCCCCAAGCAAAACAAAAATATTCCCACATCTAGTTTATAATTACTTTTTCTCTTCTTTTTTTTTCTAAATTCTTTTTCTGTCTCACCCTTTGAGAAGAAAGGGCTATCAGAAATGTATCACTACACACATTACACTCAGGATGTGGCAAAAGAACACAGACTAAGCAGTTCCTGTTTCCTTAAGAGAAATAATTTTAAGAATAAGGATCTGGAACAAACAAATGAAGACAAAGGGTAGGAGGAGAAGGAGGTTCATGGCATTTTCCAAATGATTACACTTACTGATGCCAGTCTTTTTTTGCCTGCCAAAAATTGCTGTGCTGGGCTTCTTGGCCAGAGATGGGAAAGAGAGACTGAGGGCACGAGTGGTGCAAGGGCAGTAGCAAGAAGTGAGCTGCAAGGACCCAGAGGAGTCCTGGCAGGGCTGTGCTCAGTGCTAAAGGACAGAAGCAACCCCAAGAGCCACCTGCAGCAGCCTTCCCCAGCCTCCAGTCCTCCTCCAAGGAATTTCCCCAGGACACTGGAGGATGCTGCTTTTCACCTGCCCTGCACCATTGGCTTCCCTGTCCACCAGGTACTGACAGGTCACTGAAAATGTGATGTAAATAGGTTTGTAATGTAAACTGTTATGTAAAAAGATTATGTAAATTGCAAAACCAAATATGCAAATAGTCTTAACATGGCATTTAAGGAATCCAGAGTGGTAGCACAGGGTCCTTCTTGTGCTCCCAGCCCAGATGCACTTTTATTGCTGGAATAGAGAACTTCTGCTGCCTTTTTTTCACAGTACCCTCCAACAAAGTAGAAGAAAGCTAAAACACAAGGGAATCCATTTCAGTAACACTTGCATGGCTAAAGGAACCTTTCAATTTCAGCCCCAAACCAGAATCTTTTACAGGAATGCCTTTAAGGCACAGAAGGGAGGCAAACTTCCCAATTGCTTTAAACCCAGAGGACACTAATGCAGAAATCTCAGTGGCAGCATTTTCCCAGTGACAAGCCATACAAAGCCCTTTTGATGCAGGCAGCTCAAAGCATTTTTATAAATTTGGGGAGCTCCCCAACAGCATCCCTGCTCAGTGCTGGAAAAGAGTCATTCCTGATTTGGGGGAGACAGCTGAAACAGTGCAATTTTTTCCAGCTGACATTGTTGACAGATCAAAAACCTGAGTCAAGATTCCTCACTTTGTTTTGGGTTTGTTTTGTGCCAACAGCAGGAGAAACGTCCTCTTGTACAGCTTTACACAGTATTGGGAATTTATTCTGTCAGCATCATAACTTCCTGGTCATAAACTGAAAAATATTAGAAGTCAAATCATGTAAATGGCCTAATGTATTTGTTCTCAGAGTGTATTTTGAAAATAAAACCCTTGTAATAAATGCACAAGAACACAGACACATCCAGCGTATTTCATATGGAACTAAAATGTTTCAGTAACAGGCCCAGTATAAACACATGAGATAGATTATATGCTATTTAATTTCTACCAACTTTACCAAAAAAAAATTGTAGCTGCTAATAAAATTTTTATTATAATAAAATTAAATATAATAAAATTATATTTTTATAGCTGCTGTGAAAAGTTACTGAAAAAAATGTGTTAATAGATTATCACCTGTAAATCAAGCCCATTAAAGTTGGCTTGTAAAGCCATGATACAAATAAGACTCTGATGCTTTCATATTTTTTAAAATGCTTCACATGGCATAAACTTTATATACTTGGATCTGTGCTGTTGTTGGGAAAATAACATTTATTTTGTTGCTGTATCATCCATCTGTTTTTACATTTAATCATTGCTGTGATTTCTGTGTGCTGCTCTGTGCTGTGTGAGCACCTCCACTGACAAGTGTGAGTTATGTGACTACAGAAGGGCCTGGATGACCTCGAAATGTTGTTTACAACTCTCCTTTTTTACGACTCAGATTTGCAGCAGCACTTGGGGTGTTTAAATGCCCCTGTTAATTATATTTTCCCAGAGCTGTACTTCATGGTATTCCCAGTGGTTATTTACAACCACCTTTCCAGTTTCCTGCAAGTGAAGGTTTGAGTGACCAGCAGACCTTGAGCTGTCCTTCCTTGGCTGGGTGATGACACTGGAAGTGTCTTGTCTTGAAAGTTCCCTCACTGTGCAGAATGAGAGGAGCACTCGGTTCTTGTGTACACCAGAGTTTCACTGGGAATGAGAGGGAATCAAGGACATTTGAAAACCAAGGAGCACAAAAACAATTCCCACATTTAAAGAGTAATCTTCACTTGTCTCACTTGCAGTACCTTGGTGGCCCACACCTACATATTCTATAAGGCAGGAGCATATGGCTGATAATGTGTTACATTAAAGAAATTTTTAAGAGGTCTTTGGACATTACTATTGCCAAAGAATGACTGGAAAAGAGTACTTATTTTTTTTCCCAGTATTTGGCACTGACACTGGTAAGAGGCAAAAAGGTGTTAGTTTGATCATGCTTTTCTAAGTTTAGTTAGAAAACTTAGTTTCGTGTGGTGTGGGAGAAATGGCCCATTGAGAACATCAGCAAGAAATTAATGTGGACACATTTAATGTAGAATCATAAAATCTTACAATGGTTTGGGTTGAAAGTTCCAACTCTCTGCCAGGGGCAGGGACACCTTCCACTAGACTGGAATTTTCACCAATAATTCAGCTAAGCCTGAGGGCAATCATTCCATAGCCTGGCACTCAAAGTTGAACAAAGAGCACTGAAAAATACTGAAAACAAGCGAGAAAGGTGTTTTTTAATTTAATTTAATTTTTAAAATTTAAAATAATTTAAATTATTTTCAAATATGCAGCAGGAAATCACACTGCTATCAGTGCCATAATTTTCACTGCAACTTCTGTTTCAGCTTTTGGGATAGTCCAAGTTTAGCCCCCTCTCTTCCCCTCTTTCTGCAGAGATGTTGGCCACCACTGGAATCACCCTGGAGAAAATAATCAGATATCAGCTCCTTAACTCTCCTGAGGGCTAAGGCTCACCCATTCAATCAGCAAGCTTCCCCTCGGGCATCTGAAGCCACAGGAAGAAGAAAACCAGGTCAAACAAAAGACTCAAGCCCTGAAATGCAGGCAATTCTTAATTATTTACTGGTGGAAGATTATCTAAGTTCCCACTCTGAAAAGAATTATAAGTAAGTGCATATTCACACGTATAAAATGCTGCTAGCCTGCAAAGCCACAGACACTTCAAGAAGCAGTGTGTTTCCTTCCAGGGATATTTCTAGGCCTGATTAAAATCATTCCTGACAAACCTTCATTTTCAGTCATGTTGACCATAACACCACTAATGTTTAAATAAAAGCAAAACAAGAAAAGAAAAGAAAAGAAAAGAAAAGAAAAGAAAAGAAAAGAAAAGAAAAGAAAAGAAAAGAAAAGAAAAGAAAAGAAAAGAAAAGAAAAGAAAAGAAAAGAAAAGAAAAGAAAAGAAAAGAAAAGAAAAGAAAAGAAAAGAAAAGAAAAGAAAAGAAAAGAAAAGAAAAGAAAAGAAAAGAAAAGAAAAGGACACCCTCATCAAAAAAACCCCAAACCTCACTGTGTACCTTTATGACTTTATACTACACCTTTCTGCATTTTTTTTTTCTGAGATAGCTTTATCACAGGAAGGGGCTAGAGCTTAATTGATGTGTATTTGCTACTATATTTTCAGGGGGATAAAATAACTGTGCTGAAGAAATTAATCTTAACAGAGCAGCGGGACAAATGCATTCATTGCAATGGAAATGGGTGATGACCTATTTATTATTCGGAAGGTAGGAGGATGAAATATTTGTTTTATTCTCCATATGGATCCAAAATGTCCAAAAAAACTGCCCGACACAACTGTCCTACGTTCCAGCTATCACACAGCTGGAATATTGTCCCTGGGCGAGTGGAACCCTGCACAGAATGTTGTTCACCAAGTGCCCTCTGCTGGCTTTTTATTTCCCTAAAATGTCTCTTGTAGCCACAAACCAAACAGGCTTCTCAAACCCCGACTCCCCTTTCTGCTTTTGGAAGAGAAAAGCACTGCTGCCAAATCTGTGAGCACTACAACAACCCGCAGAGAAGCCTTTCATTAATCGGGGTTTGTGTGTAACCATCAGAGAGGCAAAAAGGGATGGGCAGAATCAAGAGCTGAGAGGCAGCAGCTCCTCCCACCCCTGCAAGTTCATCCTGCAAGCACTGGAAAAGCAACTGGAGCAGGAACACATTTATAACAAATTGCCTTTCAGCAGCACAAAGCTCCTGAATGCTTCCCAAAGGTAAGAAATTCCAGGAATCCATAAGGCAGGTGGTGCATGACTCCTGCTGGAGGCTTTGCCTCTTTCACTTCTTGTTTCTGGTAGCATTTAGCCAAACATATTAATCATAAACTCCTGTCCACTTGGCTGAAAGTAGCAAACCCCTCACCAGCTCCAATCTGCCATATGGAAGGAAAGGAAAATCCCAATTTTGCAGACAAATTTAGAATAATAATCTCTAAATGCACGTGGAATTTCCCCTCAAATTTAAACTGGCTGAAAGCCAAGATCACAATCCTGTATCTTCCACCAAAGAAACAACTTTCTTCTGATAATAAAAAACTAAAACCAAAACAAAAAAGACACTTAACAAACACAACCAAAAAACCCCACACCACCAAATCCTTGAAAAATGTGTCTATCAGAGATTTCTAGTCAGCACATTACTGGGAAATTAGAGAGAATTTTAAAAATGAAAGGTAATTCTGGTGCATGATTCTTTCTCCCTTAAAAAACCCCATACTCTCTAAATTCAGAGAAAGTGAAAAAAAAAAACGGTAAAAAGAGTTGAGGACTGTTAAGAGGCACCATCTGGATGATCCAACCACCAACTTCCCACAGGTGACAGCAATTTCTTCCAAAGATCATCTTTTTTCTCAGGGCACCTGAATCTGAAGATGTGGCATCTAAGAAAGCTTTGTGCCAGCACAGTTCCACTTCCCAGGAACTGTAGGTATGAGAAGCTTCATTTGCAGCCCTCAGCCCTGCTGTGGTGAGGGAGTTCATGGGAAGGTTTAACCCAGAGCTCAGCTCTTCCAGCAGAAGAAGGTGCTGTTAACAAAGGCACAGCTGTTCTTCCACCCTGGGGATTTCAGTGCCATTTCTGCTGTGTGATAGAAATTCTGTTACCAAATTTCTTCTAAACCTCCTGCAGCTGTGGGAAACACATGCACTTTAAAATGCTATTACATTTTATATGAACAATGACCTCCCATCCTCTGCTAAGCCTCTGTATATAAAATTAACCCTAAAAATATCCACTTTGTACAAGCAAAGCTGATGAAGGGGTGTTTTTGCACTGAATTACAAAGTGGCAGTGTTTTAAATTCTGTTTCTTACCAACTTGATACTGAAAAGTTCATGAAGAATTTGATGCATAAGCAAAAAAAGTTTCAGCAAATGTCCAAAATCCACTTTATGAACCATGCCCACTTCCACAATGACTTGGTGTCTTTGTATGATTCCTTTGTAACCCCACTGAAGTTTGCAATCTGCACAGGGAATATCTGAAATCCCCCAAGAAAAATGCCAACAATGAAGTACAAATTCCAATCTTCTAAACCCAAATGTGATTTTTTTTTCTTCTACTGACAATAAAATTAATGATTAGGAGGCTCCAGGAGCAAAAATGTTTATTCCCTGAACCTTGACTAAGCTGAGCATGCCCAACACTCACACTCAAGCTCCTCTTTGCTTGCCCCAATAAGAAAATGTCACTCCACACCCCTGGGTAAGTGTTCAGCCACAAATGGCATTTGCCAGACACCAATTCTAAAGCTTGTAGATTGATTTATAAAGCACACAATTCTCCCTCAAAAAAATGGGTTCACTTCAGCAAGTCTGTCATGGAAGAGAAACTTTAATCCAAGTAAGGGATGTCATGTTGCTTGTTTGCTTGAATTTGAGAGATATTGTGTCCTGCTCAACAGAAAGGTGACAAAAAACTTGGAAGAGGTGGACAAGATTCTGCTGGATTATATATGGAAAAAAATGTACAAAATTGGTGAACTGAAAAGCAGAAAATCTGCTAAAACCAACCAGCATGTTACCAAAGGCAGCTCCCAAACAAAAGTGAAAGGACAAGGATAAGATAAAGGCAGAAATTTATTTATTTATACATCATTATTCCAGACATTCAATAATACTTCTTTGGAGAAAGCTTTATTACCCTAAATCAGGGGAAGTTAGGATAATTTGAGTTTGTTTTTTCCATTCACTACTTATCATACAACTGCTTTAATAGGGGTGCTGTCCTTAAGAGTTGTGCGTCATGTCAGCGGAAATTATTTTCTTCTTCATTTCAAGACCTTTTAAAACTATAATGGGCCAATGGATGAGTTTTTCAAAGTGCTACTGTTGTGGCAGTTGTGTCCTGCTGCTGATTGGTGTTCAGAATGACTTTGTGAAAGCGAGATTCTTTGAAATGGAAACAAAATCTTTCCATTAATACCAAGTTAAATCAAGACGTGGAAGATGTCTTTTCCCTCAACAGATGAGCCTGGCTGTCTGTTCCCAGACACAGGCCTGAGCTCAGACACCTTGAACAGTACATTCATTCCTCTCTACTCCCATTCTTCATCCACTAGATATGTTGCCACGTGCCAAATCCCTACAACACATCTGCCCTCAGTTTCTGCAAGGGCTTTGAGTCTCTTTTTCCCCCTTAGAACTGGTTTGACACTGGTGTGTGGGGACGACTTTGCTTCAGAACACATCCAGTCAGCTCCCTCTAGATGGAAAAGCTCAAGAAAACACTCTGTGTCTCAGGCCAGGCTCCTTGTCCTCTGCAATGCCCCTCTCTCAAAAAGGCATGGAAAATCCTGCAGCTGGGAATCAATCAGCTTCGTATCAGCATTCACTAGAGTGTCAACAGGACAAGCAGGTGCAAATGTCTCCATTGGTCCATGATATGTTTGATACTATGCCCTAGATTTAAACATTTCTGATTTTATTTGCCAGTTAATTTTAGCACATTCTTTACCATTGCCCCAATACCATCAAAGATATGGTGTAATGCTGTTTCACACATAAATGCTGGGGTGGTCACCACCTTATTTTTTGTATCCACATGAGCTTCGTAAAAAGGAGTTAAGGAAAACACAACACTTGCAGATGCTGCCTGCAAAATGAACCAGCACTGACAAAACCTCACAGCTCCACTATCCTATAAAAACTTCCTCCAAATATGTTATATCATTCAGTTGTAAAGACAGCTACAACCTATAATCCAAGCTATGATAAGGTATTTTTGCCAGAAATACAAATTCTGCATGAGAAACCTGTGGGAACACCCAGAAACACAAGAAAACTACAAAATTCACTGATGGCAGTAAAATGTCTCTGAGTACAGTCTGCAGCTTTAGACTTCAGAAAAAGAATAAAGATCTCAAAGAGAACTGACCAGCTATAACTCACACCAGTTTTATGTGCAAATTAATTTAGCACTTGGTGCATTACTGGGTGTCCAAGGGAGCTGATGAGAACGACTTCTAACTCCCAGTGTAGTTACACAGCAGTAGTTACACAGCTGTGTACAGGAGAGTTTCTAATCCTGCACTGCACCACTGCTATCTGCTACCCACTGCACATTCCCATGAAAATCTGTGTGGAAAAGAACAGCTCCTACATGTGTTCATTCCTTTAATGACACATTTCTAAACTATCTCCCAACATGGAAATTACCAGGAAAGGATATGGTTACTTCTTTCACACAGTGCTTTGCTCCCAGCTCTTTGATGGCTCCTGCAGTCCCAGCATAAGGCCACTTGCCCCCTTCCTCTTCTTCATGGCCCACAGTTACCTCAGCACCAGAGAGCACCTTTGCTGCCAGCACTGGGGAAATGCAGCACAGGCTGCAACAGAAGGAATTTTAAGAGCAATTCTACAACAGCACTCATTCCAGAACTTGCTCACAACTGACAAGATTCAAATGGACACAGCCTTGAAAATCTGAGATCCATCACAAGGCAACTTCCTCTCAGCACTTCCTCAGCTTCTCCTTTGACAAACACCTACACACCCAAATCTTGAAAAACACATTTAAAAAAATAGGCTACAAATGATACAAGACAGAAGATACTTTTTCCAGTTCCAACAACAGCAGCACATTTCAACCAAACACAGGTTTTCTCCAAGCTCACACTTTCAAACAAATGCCATCCAACTCACATACGTACCCAATAGGTTTGCCTGCTTTGTGGAAGTCTTTCAGGACTCGCTCAACTTCTTTGTTCACCTTGCAATCCTTCCCATCAACAGCAAAGGTAGATCTGTCACAACAAGAAACTTACACAAAGCTCAGTATAAATCTACAAACAGAGGTATTTGCCTATCTGCCGTGAAACTGGCTACTAAAAACTCGTTAAAAACACTCTGTAGATGACCACCAATGCTTTAGCCAAACTGTCTCTCTTCTAAGGCTTTGGTCCTCCAGAAAGTCTCTTACTTTAAAAAAAAATCTTAAAATGAGAATTATCAAATCAGCTTTCTAGGATTACTGAGAAGTTGAACAACAATCTTTTCAAAGAAGGAAAATATTTAAGAAGAAAAGGGAAGTAACATTCATGTTTCTCAAAGCCAACAAAAAAGCATCTCAATAGCAGGGTAATTCCACATGGCAAACACTTTTTGTTTCCTTTTTTTTTTTTTGAGCCAGCTGTTGTTTTATAATTATATAATTATAACAGGCAGAGAGGGAATAACAGAATAATAACACTACAAGCACCTGAAACCATTTAAGCTTTACTCTTACTTCCCTCAGACCCAAAAAGAAACACCACTAGAGGGAGGAAAAAGGACTTCTTATGCATTATCTAAACTCTTGAATTCTCATTAACATTGTTCAGGGAATTTAAAACAAGACAATTTGACAATAAGAAAAGACTTTGACAGGAGTTATCCTTATTAATTAGGAGTTACATATGTCATAAATAAGGCCATTTATGGATTTTATTGTGTGAATCTTGGTTCACAGAATGACAGAATGGTTTGTGCTGGAAGGGACCTTACAGATCATCTCATTCCCAGCCCTCTGCCATAAGCAGGGAAAGCTCCCTCTAGACCAAGTTGCTCCATCCAACCTGGCATTGAACATTGCCAGGCATGGGGCATCCACAGCTTCTCTGGAGAACCTGTTCAGTGCCTCACCATCCTTACAGCAAGCTTCTTAATATCTCATCTAAACCTACTCTCTTTCAGTCTGAAGCCATTCCCCCTTGTACCATCACACCAGACCCTTGTAAAAGGTCTCTTTCCACCTTTTCTGCACATTTCCTTCAGGTACTGAAAGGCTGCAATAAGATCATCCCAAAGCCTCTCTGCCAGGCTGATTATGCATAGTTAATTATGAATATTTAGTTGAGGAATCTGATGCTTAGTTGGCACTCACAAGTTTTTGGCAGCTCCAAATCCACCAGGGAATATCACAGCATCATGGTCTGCTGTAGTGAGCTTAGCCAGGCTTGAGATTTTACCACGAGCGATTCTTGCAGATTCCACTAAAACATTCCTTGAAGAACCAGAAATAAAACAATGTGATTAATTAAGCATTTGCACACAGAACAGTAAAAATAAAGTTTTGCAGAGGAAGAGGAGAGTGAGGAAGGGAGGAAGCAAGAACATTGGTATTTAGTAACTGAAGCTGTTGATGGATCTGAAATGCTGCTGCTGCTGGGAAACACAGGCACTGTATATAGTCAAGTCCAGAAAACTCATGTAATATCTTCTCTCCACAGCTGGCATAAAGCTACTAAAGGCATTCAGTCACGTGCTACAAGAGCCATTACAGGCTGCTACATCTCAAGAGTGCCTGACACATCAGACTTACCTTGACTCAGCTTCAGCTGGTTGCCCTTTACTGTGGTCTATGACGTGCATCTGAGGGACATCTGGAGCATACATCTGAACCTCAGCTCCCCCACGGCTCAGGTGCACCAGTACACTACAAAAACGGAGATTAGACACACAGAAAACTTTTAAGGGAGAGGCTTTATCTGACCCCTAAATCTGCTACAAATATTCCACCAACTGACTCTGAAAGATGAGGGAAAACACACATCCTACCAAAACAGGCAACCAAGAAGAACAAAAGCTTCCTTCCTCCAACTCTCCAGGTATAATGGAAGAATGCCACAATTAACAATTAATTAATAGCCATTAACATTTAATCTAGGTCTAGGTGACACATCTTTTTTTAATTCACAGTAAGAGTTAATTCCACTTAAGCATTAACAATTCTGCTGTTAGATTTAGCTCCAGGAAGGGAAACTCGAGTGGTTCTGGAATTAAGTCTCTATTGAACTCTCTTGAGATTGAACCTGGAACTCCAAATTTCTATTTCTGAAGAGAGTGTCTCTCAGACTCTGTTTTGGCATCATGTGCACAGTGCTGCATTTTTGGACAATCACTGAGTTCTACAAGAATGCAGCCTGAGCTCACAAGTGTGAGAAAACTGTAAGAAACCCTCATCATTCATCTCTCAGGGTAATTCTGATGGCCAGAGGCAGCACAACTAAATTAAACAAACTGCTGCAATGTAAAGGAGACTTTTTAGGAGCCCACAGTCCCAACTTACGCTGATGCCTCGTGGATTTCTGTGCCATCGTAGACACCACAGCCAGACAGGACCTGCAGTGAGAAAATAACAGAGTATTGCAGGTGACACGAAACTCCCCACAGGATCTTTCACAAGGAAAGATTTTTTAAAAAAGTTAACATACAACAATTTAAAAGCAAGCTCTTATTGTGCCAGTGAACACCATGCTATTAGCACTGGTGTCACCACTTGACACACTGCAGAACTGCCATTTCCTATTTATAGCAACCCATCACAGAGCTCAGAAATAACCACTATCTATTTCCTGGCTTATACATTTATACCACAGTTAATAAACTGACATGCTACCCTTATGTATGTTTTTATTGTGCACACAGTGGGTTGTTCTGAGTATCATTCATCTTTCTTATTAAGTGTCCATATCCAGGTGAAACACTTTCTCATTCAGATGCACATCAATCAGGAAAGGGACAGAAATTCACTTTGAGGTGGAACTTAAAATAATATTTTAATAATAATAATATAAAACACTTTACCTGCTGCTGTATTTTACCTGAGAATCTGCATCAGAGATCAAAGCTAAATCACTTTTAATACAATAATACAATTATGCTGTATTAGCCATACTTTAACTATGTGGAAATAATACCTTTGATTTGTTAACACCAGAGAATAAAAAACACAAAGCAGTCAGCTACCCTTTGTGGGTGGAGAATTTGACAAAGTAGAAGGAGATAAAAACATTATTTTTAAAGCCCTTGTAATAAAGAAACAAAACCAAAAAAATCCAAAGGTTTCTCTAGTTCCTGAAAGTACACAGATGAACTCTTTCAGGGCTTTTTGTTTGGCCCTTTGTTCTGAAATTAAAAAATCCAGTTAGAAAGTCAATTTCCTATTCTCTCTTTTTTTTTTTACTTTAATCTCGTCCTTCCTGGTTTTCCCTCAGTTTTTTTGAAGATTGAGAGTTTTTAAACATGTTCATGTTTTTAAACATGAACAGACAGTCACAACTGAAAAGAACTGAAAAAAATCTGAGCTAGTAATGTTAGACTTGAAGGGACTTTCAGGTGACAATACCCAGGTGTCTGCTATCATGGGCATCACTTCACCAAATATCACCATCCCATTGCCCAATGAGCAAGATACATGAATGTTCTTCTGTCCATGTTAATCCAGTTCTGATATTTAAGAGCTGCCTTTTACTTCACAACTTTTTGTTTTATCTTTCATTGAATTTAGACTGAATAAACAGACAAGCAACTGTTCTAAGGTTATGCTCTGTGAGCAACACTTAAATTTTTTTTTTAACTCAGTGAAACCAAAATACTGTGACGTTATTATTGTAAACTCTGCTATATATAAATTCTTCTCTTATTTCAGTACCTGCCTGATAACAAATCTTTTACCACAGTCAAAAATTTATATCATTAATGTCAAAAATCACATTTGTTTTCCCAGCTATATTCAAAAACCTGTGACTTCTAAAATGACAGCGTTCCTGTTGGGTTACTTTTTAGCCATTTGGACCAGCATTCTGCCCCTTCCCAAGCCAATTCTGCCCCAAATAGATTTCCTCATGAATGTAATGCCTTCTTATGCCTTTATATTTAATGCTGTCTAGACTATGCAAATCTCGAGCTGCAAAGACTGTCCACTGAGTTCCAATGCTGTGTATCCATTTGGGACACCACCTACCGCCTATATTTTCCTTTGGCAATCTGTAGCTCTTTCATCTCCTTGCTTTCTTCTTTATCTGTAACATGTTTTACCCCTTCCCGCCAAAAAGCATAACCCATTTTAAATATATTCACTGCCAGTGACCTCACCCAGTAACACTATGAACTATTTCAAGTTAAAGCCTCCTGGGTTCCTCAGTACAAAGAAGACATGAAGCTCCTGGAGTGGGTTCTGTGGAGGGCAGTGAGGATGAATGAGGGACTGAGGAATCTCTTACAAGGAAAGGCTGAGGGAGCTGTTCAGCTTCAAGAAGAGATCACTGAGAGGAGACCTCATTAATGTGTACAAATATCTAAATGGGGACTGTCAGAGGATGGACCAGGCTCTGCTTGGAAGTGCCCAGCAATGGCACAAGAGGAATGGCATAAACTAATGCAAAGGAAGTTCCAGCTGAACACGAGGAATAATTTCATTCCTGTGCAGTGACTGAGAACTGGTACAGATTGTCCAAGGAGGGTATGGAGAAGGAATACTGAAGATATTCCAGAACCGTCTAAACACATCCGTAGGCCATGTGCTCTGGGCTGGCCGCGCTTGAGCTGGGCGGCTGGAGCCGGCGACCCGCTGCGGTCCCTTCCAGCCTGACCCATCATCCTGTCATTCTGTGCTGCTTCCCAAAGCATCTCCAGGCCAACAACAACCCAACAACAACCACACATACACCAATTTTCACATGTTTCCCACCCCTGGTCTGGCTTCCTCCAAGTTTCTGAACTGCCAGGGGCCTTCTCAAATTCAGCGTCTGTCCAAGGTTTCCAGCTGTCGCAGCCACCAGGCGAGACTTCCCCAAGCCGCCGCCCCGCCGAGCCCTCGGCTGCACCGGCCCCACCGCCTGAGCGACCCCGGCCGCAGGGCCGAGCGTGGCTGCGGAGAGCCAGACAGGAATAAACCAAACAAACGCTTCTCCTCAGCGCCGGCCCGGCCCCCGCGCCCCTCCATTACTCACCACAGCGACGCGGGCGGCGCGGCAGCGCCGAGCGGAGGAGTGGAAGGCAGCGAGGCCGGCGGGCGCCGCTCGCCGCAGCGCGGTGCACAGGGCCGGGCCTCGGGAGGCCAGCATGGCTGAGGGCAGGGGGAGCGGCGGCGGAGGAACCGGTGTGCGGAGCGGAGGAACCGGGGAGCGGAGCGGAGGAGCCGGGAAGGGGAGCGGGTGAGGCCCACGGGAACCGGGATGGCCGCGCCCGGAGGCCGCTGCGCCCTTGGCGGCGCCGGCGGCGGCGCCCCCTGGAGGCGGGGAGGGGACACCTCAGGGCCGGGAGCCGCGGGCCCTCGTTCCCTTCCCGACCCTCATTTATCGGGAACGGCAGCGCCGGGAAGGCGGCTGAGGGCAAAAAGATAACGGTGCGGAAATTACAGGGGAAAAATAAGCAAATTGGCAGACGGTACAAAACTGGGAGGAGTTGTTGGGTCCGTCGAGGGCACGCAGGGCCTGCAGAGAGACCTTGATAAAGCAGAGATGGCCAGTATCTGTATCAATATCTGTATGAACACTGGAAAAGTGCTGGATTCTGCTTCTGGGATGGGACAGTCCCGGATGTATGGACAGACTGGGGAAATAAAGGCTCGAAATAAAGGTATTAAACTATCAGAGTGTCCAGAGAAAGACAAGGAAGATGGTGAAGACCTTAAGGAGAAGCCATATGAGGAACGGCCGATAGCCCTTGGTCTGTTCAGCCTGGAGGAGACTGAGGGGAGACCTCACTGCAGTTACCTTTAATATTTATACCTCTCTTCTATTCCAACATGGGAAATGACCAGAAAATAAATCCAGAAAAGCAGAACATGCTGGGAAAATAAATTCTGAATCATTGGTAATATCTGCAGTATCTTCATTAACAAAGCCCTTTCAGCATGTGGCTTGAAAGTATTACCAGGACAGACCCAATTCTTTGTATTCAGGTCCCAGTTCTCCCATTAATTCACAAAAACAGAGGGAATCAAAAGTTTCAGATTTTAATGTGTTAATAAACAACAATAAAAAAAATGACAAGAAAGGGCTTTCATAAAAAAAAAAAAAAAAAAGAACACCCCCAAAAAAACCAACAAACCATGAGATTTGTAACATAGTCTCTTATAATTGCCCTATACATTTCCTCCATAGTTGCTGCTATGGGTCCTCATTTATCCTCATTATTGAAATCTCATGATGTTTGGAGGTTACAAAACTAAGAAACTGTTCCAGAAATATGTACATATTAAAATAATAAAGTAAACAAGTAAAACAAGTAAAATAACATTTAAAAAAGTTGAGACCAGTACATGTCTAATTAAAAATTTTTTTTATCCTTTTTAAAATTCAGAGTCCAACATACGACAAGCCTGCACTATAAAATTCACAATACTTAATGTGCAAGGCATTTTAATAAAGAATAAACTTCTTTCAGTCGTATTTCTAACTTCATTAAGAACACTTTTTTGTTTTCTTACTTGAAGTCAGGAATTATTAAAAGAAAAAATAAATCAGTTAATCAAGAAATCAATGCTGTCAAGTTTATAGCCAAACAGTACTGGAAACAGGCAAAGTGCCATCCATGGCACTTTGTAGGAAATATCCTACATTTCCAACACTACCTCCCATGGAACTCCATCACACTCAGGAATTGATGCCACTATGAGGGCCACTCATTCTCAGTGAATACCACTGCATAAAATACTGTCTGAGGTTTTCTCCCTCTCACAAACAGTAATTAGGAACGCAAATTATCCTTATGAGCTTCTTGCATAAGATAATCACTGTCAGAATCCAATTCTTCTTCATCTTCTGGTGTTTCCTCTGCCGGACGTTTCATGCCCCGCTGCTGTGAAATGGCCAACGCGTATTTGATGTTGTAGATGTTCCACTCACAGCTGTAAAAATAAATAGGAAAACATTGTTTTCCTCCTAAAATAAACTCTAAAAGAAGACTGTCTCAAAATTTTGAGATTTTGAAGGGGTTGACAAAAGATTGTCATCCCCCAAATCACTCCAGGTTTTTGATTTGAACTTTCAAATGTAACAATACATACAGTTTTGAAACATCTTCAAAGTGACGCTGGATGCTCTTCTGAAGGAACTGAATCACAGGGAGCAGCTTCACTGACCTTGGGTAGAGAAAACATGCAGCTTGCAGTGCAGTTCATATGTACATATGGAAATGTAGAACTTTTCTATACTCTCAAGATTTTAACAAGCATACAACTTCAATGCCAAATCTTAAAATAATCCTAAAGAAACAAAAAGGTCTTTGCTTTTGACTCTGTCCACAATGATTACAATCAATACATGTAATATATTGTGAGAAATATTTTTTCTAATGTCAAACTACATCTTGAAGACCTAATTCTGCCTACTGCAGCAATGACAGTTCCTTTCAGACACTACAAGACTTCCTGAACAATGGGGAATTTGTTTTAAATTGTCCTCTTGTACTTTAGCAGGAACAAAAGGAGAGATTTTGTTCCAGTCATTTCAATAACTAAAACATTAATACCCATGCTGAAGCAAGAGAAGAGTTACACAATGCACTGTTTTTAAAATTGCAGGACTCCTTCTCAGATTACCTCTCACTTAGCCCATTTAAAATTTGTAAATTTGCCTGGTTTTGTTCCTAGAAATCTAAAAATTCCATATTAGGGGTGGGCTGAGTATAATTCCCAGACTAGGCCCGTGTAGTTCTCAAGTACTCTGTAGGAAGGCTGAGTACTATCAGCTGTAATCACAATCTGAGTCTGTAAAAATGCAATCAATACCTGCACGTCAACTTTCAGCTACATTTAAGATGCATAACTGTTTAAAAACACAATTGCCAAAATCTTACTATCTCTCTTGAACTCACTATGCAGTTACTGTTTAAGCAACTCAAGCAGTTTTATCTGTTGTATTTGAAAAATGTTTCTGCAATATATCTTCACAAACCCAATAATGCATTCCAATTGTCATATACACCTTTTAGAATTTTTTTAGACCTTTAAGATCTAGTCCAAACTGTAACTTTTATCATTAGTACAGAAGCTGCAAAACTGAAGTGTTCTAATTGCCATGCATGCATTATCTAGAATGTCAGTAAATGTTAAGTAAATGCCTTAAACTAACAGGTTTTTAATTTTAACAGCATTTTGACTTTCATGGGATCTCACCTTGTTTTCAGCTTCTGTCCATGCAGCATAAGCAACTTATGAGCCCAAGTGAGATAGAACTCCAAGTGACAAGAGGTCTCAAATGCAGAGGCCAGGAACTCCAGTAACTTCTCCACATACAGGTCTGGCAGTGATGAGCAGACAACATCAACTGTGCAAAAAGGAAAAAAAGCCCATAAACATTCATTGAGCTGAGTTACTGTTTGGAATTACATGAAAGAGACCACAGGAAAGCATAAGGGGAAGGAGAAGAAAGAGGCATTTTGGCAAGTGGTGGGTATTTAGTGCTGTATTTCAGGGCAGAGTAGCACAATCTCTCAGAGGACAAATGTTCCTTCTTTGAACCTTCCAAACACTACTGTATTTAAAAGCAAGAAATTAACTCCTCCCCCTCCAAGTTCTTCCTCCTAGCAGAGTACTCTCTCCAGCAGCTTTCCTTCAGAATTTTTACTTCCACACTTTGCTCCTCTTTTCTAAAGTAACAGACTTTATCTAAAATTTCATCCAAATTTCTGTATTCAGTGGAACTAGTTATACACAACAATCACAGGCAGTAAGTGATACTTGAAAACACAGCAAAGTCACCTGCCCACACAGGAAGTGTCTGAATGCTGTTAGCAACTGCAGAGCACAATGAAACACAATTTAGAAGCATCAAAAATAATCTCACATATAATTAAATGACCTCATTATATATAATCCACTCTCAAAAATAGCTTTTCCTTAAGAAACAGGTACACAATCATCCTGTTAACAGTGGATTACAACAGCCTCTCCTCAGTTGTACTCTGGCCTCCCAATAATTTTCTAAGCCCTCCACCAGATGTTCTGGAGCATCAATGTCTTTTCTTGTGCTGTCAGTCCCAGAACTAGGCACAGTACTCCTGATGTGATGCCACAAGTGCTCAACAGACAAGATTAATCACTTTCCTCAAACTGCTGATTACATCTTTGTTTACTGGTTAATGGTCTTCATCACACAGGCACAGCACTAAATCAGGTTAAACCTGATGTGCCCTTCCAACATCAGCTGCTTCTGAGCAATGACATCCAAAAACTCTGCCTGCAAATCTAGGCCTGATCAAATTCCATGCTGAAAAGTCACTAAATGAGCATGAAGTAGATTGGTAAAATTAAAACATAAGTTAACACTAAAAAGTCTACCTTTACACCTCGACTTGTGGCTCACACATGTCTGTTTACAGCTAGCTCAGCCCAGTTTCATGGCAGACCCACTCACCTTCACTGCTTGGGACAGCCTCTATGACCTCCTGAATTAATTTCTTCTCATTCAGCTTGAAGGCCATGACAATAGCCATAGTGTACTCCTTCTGACTCAGTGTTTTGTGTATATTGCTGGGTGTGACATCAATATCCAGCTCAAAAGGATCAAAAATTAGCCCAGAGTCCAGTGAATAGAGCAGGAGACCCTCTGTGGTGGTGGCTGCCCAGCTTCGTCCTAGAAGAGAAATAACAGTGTTTAACAACAGAATGTTCTAGAATGGAAACAGAAGAGTAATGATAATCCTCCACTACTCTATTATTTTGCATGTTTTATATAGAATAAAAAAGAAATCCTAAATTAATTGTTGATACTAACCTGTAGGACAGAATCGCACACAAGTCACCCTTATTTCTGGTTTGAAGTGTCGATAGCTCATGTCACCTAAAAGAAATTAAGAAGTGATTTAATGTATTCACCACAAGTTCACAGTCTAGTTATCAACTCTGACTATGAAGCTGCCATTAAATAATGTGCAGCATGGTAAAACCTGGCAGAACTAAAGACTGGGTAAGGAAGGCACAGTCCATGTCCAAGAGATCCTACAGCTTAAGTGGTGGGACTGAATTTTGTAACCTTGATGTTAAAACTGAGTTAAAGAAGTCAAACCCTTCTTATCTGTGTCAAAGGTTCAGATGCACATAAAAGCAGAAACAAGAGAGCAAAGCCAAAGCCATACCTCTTTTTACTCCAGGAAGAGGGATGGCAACACCCTCATCACCTCCACCCCCTTCATCAATCAGAGCCATGCTGCCAAATTCAGTCATTTTTCTCCGATCCAAGTACTCCTGGAAAAACATGCAAGTTCCATTCACTGCACTGAATCTCTTCTCAAACAGCAGAGCTCAGTTTACACTGTGGTTTCACATTACTATAACTGTTCTACTCCAGAGATGCACTGTTTGCTTCCCCAGCTGCAGTCCTACTCTTTCTGTCCTGCAGGTTCCCTAACTGCACTGTGCTAATGCAAGGGCTGTGTGGCCAGAACACTGAAAATGAGATTTTAGGGACCTCACAATGTAAGTGAGATTTTAAGGACCTCCTAGGCCCCCATTTCTAAATACCCATCCCCTCCAGGATTCTGTTTCAGATGGTTCACTTTCTTTCAAGCCAGATGTTGAGCTACACCAGCTCATAAACCACCGCTGATAAAGCAGGATACTTGGAACAACAGTCAGATACAACCTGACATGAAAAATTGAACAATAATCATTCTTCTTGGTAAGGAGATGGTGAAAAGGGTTACAGGAATTTTTTTCCTTCTGATGTTTTTCATCATTCACTTTACTTTTGAAGGAATTTAATTTGGCATTTGGCAATACTTAGAAACAGGTTTTTAAGGGTCAATGATGTTCTCTGTCCACAAAAAATATCCTTCATTTCTTTGCTAACACAAACTGACACCGAGGGAGTTAGCTTAGTACAAAATGTTGGTAATTTAATTTTTCACTTCCATTTTAAGTTTAGTGCCAACTTAGTATGCTTAAGAGTTCTGCCCATTCAACACAGGCATACTACAAATCTGGCAAGAGATTCAGGAATTAATTCTGTTCCAAGAGGAATATTTCCTTCCGTTTCTCCTGCATAAAAATAAACCCATTCTTAAAAAAAAAAAACATTCATGAATCACTCTTAATGAGATGTTATACCAAAACCGAAGTTTTGTGGGGGTGAGGAAATGAAAAAAAAAGACTCCTGTGCTCACATACCTCCATTGCATCTAAAGAATAGTTGCATGAAATTTCAAATTTTTTCACAAGAATCTGTTCCTTGACATTATATATACAGACAAATTTTGACAATCCACCTGCCAGAATAGATTGACCATCTGCTGAGTAGCACAGAGTTGTAAAAGATCTGGTAAAGAAAAAGAGAAAACAGTTTAATTTCACCATCACATCTGAGCTAAAAGACATGAGTACAATGTGAAGACTCAGAAAATAACTACTCCATGGAAAAAGTGGAGATCTTCATTCACACATGGTACATACTTCACACACAAATTTATTACCAAGCACTTGGTGCTTTACTATGAATCACAGACAATTTAGAACTTCAACAGCTTTTCAAAATACTTCCATGCTTCTGAATCTGAGTCACAGCTCAGTCAATGAGCTCTCAACTACACCATGCATGACACTAAAAAGCAGAAGAGATACAGAAAAACCAATGCCATGGCATGTTTGAAAAACCAATGCCATAGCTGAGAGCTCACCAGCAAAAAATACTGCTTTTTTCCAAAACTTTTTTTCCAAAAAGTTATTGTTTCTTTTTAATTTGTTTTGACTGGAAGCAATACAGAAAAAAAAAAAAAGGGGGAGGGGGGAAAAGAGAAGAATAAAACATTATCTGATATACTTTCTGAGAGCACATAAATTCAGCTTGCCTTTAAACATTACTTCACATGCACAGCAACAAGTAATAAACCCCACACCTTAATTACCTTCTTTAAAAAACATAATAGTTTCTACATAGTAATGGTTGCATACTAATATTTCTGTAGGAAGATATCTACTAAAAAACTAACCCACAGCAAATTAACCATTTGGCCTGAGAAGTTAATATTGTGTTGGCAACCTCAGCCCATCACTGATGGGAAAGAACACGTGCTCAGAATGATGTTGATCAGTCAGAGAACACAGCCAATAAAAGGGAGGCATCTAGATGTCAGGCAGTCTTTTAAAATCCAGCATCAGAATCAGAAATATCAGAACAGCAGATCTTAAGTCTTGATGCAGAAAACAAACTGAAAAACAGCTCAAAAGTAACCCAGCATGGCAGCCCCTTGTCACTGCAGCCCCCTGGACGTACTTGCCCTTGGCTGCCTGCTTGGCAGTTATCTTATCCAGCTCCTTCCTCCCCATCTGGAGATCGTGCCTGCCCTCGATGGAGCCAATCTGCACTGCATTTTCATGATCCCAAAATGTTATCTGGCCGTTCAAAGCAGCAACTGCGAGCTCCTTGCCATCAGGACGGAAGGCAACAACAAGAACTGCGAAGAATTTGGTAACAGTTAAAAATGCAGTCAGATGCTTTTCTAAGAAAATATCCTTCATTTTTCTACAATCTTATCATAGCTAGTAGAAAAAGCTTAAGAATAAAAACTATGACTGTATACTTTTTTTGTGGACAACATACAGATGTTTAGCTAATTATAATTTCTTCTCATTCAGCTTGAAGGCCATGACAATAGCCATAGTGTATTCCTTCTGACTCAGTGTTTTGTGTATATTGCTGGGTGTGACATCAATATCCAGCTCAGAAGGATCAAAAATTAGCCCAGAGCCGAACTGAGCTAGAATGAAATTAAAATATTTACTGCACTGTTAACCAAGCACAAGAGTGAAGTATCTGAACTTTTGACTTCCATTTCTATGAATGAGTCTCTCTGTATTTGACATGTTCTGTGGATATTAATATACTTCACATAGTATTTTTATATTTTATAAAAGATGAGAAATTAAACAAAAATTACCATCTGAGTTCATTATAAATGTCTCCTTAGTTCTCCAGCTGTCCAACATATCCCATAATTTGACAGTCTTATCCCAAGAGGCACTGGCAAGAACACACTTCATTGGGTTAAAGGACAAGCTGCTGATGGGACCCTCATGACCTGCTAAGACCTAAGAAGAGAAGAAAAAATAACCTGCAATTAGGTGAAATAAACTGAAATCTGTGTAATCTGCATTGAGTAAACTCCAGATTTAGCCAATAAACCATGCCTTGTCCACACATGCTTGAGATCACTTTTGGACACAGGGCATGATACACACCAGTGGTTCTCAACTTTTTATTTCTACAAGTTTTAAAAAAATTCCCTGAAGTGCTACCACTGTATAGGCATCTACAACCACTCCTATGCACACACTTCAGGAATGCAGCATGCCATTTTCCTCCCTCCTTTCCAAACCATCTGACCAACTGTGACAAACCAAGTCACTGCTCTGAGAATTCAGTATCTCCTGTAGCTGATTAACACTTCAGAAAAAAAACCAAAAATAAAAATTGAGAATAAGATTAACAGAGTTTTTAATTTCATGGAGCTCCTACTCCTCAAAAAAAAGATATCAAGGAAAGAAAATAAACTCAAAACTCTGGAGATCCACGTCAAGTATATCCTGAGTTACTGAAGTGATCTGTATTCCATGGCAAAATTATCACTGAGCTCTTCTACGTGTACAAGATGTATAGAAATGCTTAAGAATTGAAAAAAATAATTGAAAAATCATGTTCCTGCTCTTCTCCAGCAAAACCCTTCACAAAATCTGTATCAGCCTTAATACAGGAATTACAATTTTTTCATTGCCTGCAGAATATATGTGGAAAAGAACATCTCTGAACAAGAAGGGAAAGATTCTCATGCCCATGTGCTAGCTCAGCAATATGGGTGTTACTTCATCACCAGAAAGAGATCATTACTCAAAAATTTTAAAAACTCTTTCCCACAGAAATTCAGGGTGATCTCCATGCAATAAATTAAAAAAAAAAACGCTGAGAGCAACATAGTGCAGCTCCAGTTTTTGAATACAAATATAACAAAAAACTTATTTCATTGAAATCCCTGAGTAATCCCAAAGTTTGTGAGTATCACCACACAGTGTTAAATTCAAGCCCTCCCAACACTGTGGGTCCTTACATCCAGCAGCCTCCCACTCTGCATTGACCAGATGAATATTTCAAAGGAATCCTGGGAACCAGCTGCCACAATCTCACCACTGGAGTCCACAGCTAAAGAGGAGAACTGACTTGGTCGTGGAGACGTAAAGGTGCGGAAATTCCGGTACCTGTGGAAGAGGCATAAAGAAATTATGAGAACATTTTAGGTCGATTTAAATGTGTGTTTAAGAAATTTGTTCACAAAAGGAGTTTATTTGTTTTGTAAAGACTTCTAAGCTATGTATAGAAAAAATACTGTTTGTATAAAATTAGATGTGATGCCCCAGCATGATTACAAGATTGAAAAGAAGAATGAAAAACTCTGCAGAAATAAGAGACAGAAATACTCTGAGGAGCTTTCTTCTATTAAATAGCATGTGTCAATTTTTCAGAAACATGGGCTTGTTTACACACCCAATTCTGTGTACAGCTGTATTACACTATGGAAAATGCTGTTAGCCAAGTGCCTTCTCCCCACTCAAGTAAAGCCAGACAATGATCTTCCTGGATTTCCAGTGTCTCTGAGGAAAGTTCTTCCAGAATTTTCTTCACAGAAACTGTATGCAGTAACAGCATTCCTAATTACTATCTAAATTTAAATCAAAGGCTGAACCAAAAAACAGTAAGGCAATGCTGCTCACCTTCATGAGACTTCAAACAAGCAATCAGCAGCTTGCTGTATTTTGAGGGGAGTGTGAAGGCTGAGGACCAAATGAGACACAAAATCTTTCATGAGAAGAGTTACCTGTGCAGATCAAAGGCACGCACTGTTCCATCGAGGGAAGCACTCAGAATGACATAACCAGTGGAAGTGAAAGTTACAGCAGTGACACCACTGTTGTGTTCTGTGAAGGTGACAAAACAAAAGCTGCTTGAAGTGTTCCACACTTTCACCTGTGGGACAGACAAGAAAAGACTTCTTAGAATTTCCATCATCAGTAAAGAGACAATAAGGGTAAGGCGGCAGCAGCAGAGTAAAGAAAAACTAGCTCTAGAACTCTGCAACAGCATAAAAGACTTTCAGTAATATTCCTAGAGAATTCTCTTTAAATGAAGAGAACAGGCCACAGCTCTTCATTAAACCCCTAAAGATACATTTGCAACATAAAAATTTAAGTGGAGATACACAAAGTTGAAACAAAGTTAATCTTCGAGAAAAGCTGTAACATTTGCTGAGCATCTTGAGTTTCCAAGCTGCGTACTGTCAGGAATAAGATAAGTATAAAATTCAAAACCAACTCTGAAGCCACTACAAAAGTTACCATTGAGATGATATTTCAGTTGTTTGTTTTGTTTTTTCCCTAAACAAAAATCTTACACATTTAAGTTTCTGCAGTTTGAGACTTTGGGAGTTTGGCCAATTTTCATTCTGTATGGCAGAAGCCATGAAGTGGCAGATCTTCCGGCATTCAAAAGTTTTGCAAGGAAATCAGCTACTACTGTTATCCCATTTATGCACCAAGACATTGTGGCAAAACATCTTTTAAAATAAAAGAACCTGCACACACAGCCTATCACTTCATTGCAAGTCATCCATGAGAAGTTTATTTTTCTTTTAAAAAACAAGCTTATGGAATGGCACATCAAAACAAAAAAATTGCACTTGCATAAATCATTTGCAACTGATTTCATATTAAAAACAATTATTAAAAGGGCAAGAAGTTGGGCAGCTGAAGTTCATTCATCCCAAAATATCATGGAATCATAAATAAATGAACACCTAATGAATTAAATATTTTTTTGTTTATGGTGACTGGACCTATAATAATTTAAATACTATCTGCTTGAAAGAGTAAGTGATGCAATTTGCAGACACAAGTAATAACAAAGCAAAATATATACACTCTAGAGACAAAAATCAAAATATTTAAGGGAAGGATAAAAATTTGACTTTATAGTAAGAAAAATATGTACTGATTACAGTATCAGAGCTTTCTACATAAAATGGAAAGTCAAGCTACTTATGACATTATTAAAAGTTCATATTCCAGCAATATTGCCTCACTTACTTTGCCATCCTCGCCTCCAGTTACTATGTACTGTCCATCTGGAGAATATGCCAAGGAAACCATGCTGTTGAAATGGCCCTGCTGCTTCAGCACGTAGGACTCGCTCTGCCATTCCCACACCAAGAGCTGACCCAGACCTGTAAGCACAGCAGGATTAACCAAATGACCTGCAAATGCAAGCCACAAAACACACAGTGGCAGGCAATATTAAAAAAACAACAAAGGTTGATGCAGACAGGCTGAATTCTGCATATTTCAGTCCTAATAAGAGCTTTTTCCTCTTATAACTTCAAGGCAATTTACATAAAAATTTCCTCCATGAGCTGTTACTTGGAATAATGTTTTTACTACTACAACAGCAATGTTTTCAAACAGTTGAGAAATGAGCTGGTAAGAAAAGCAGGGCAGCACATAAGAGCAAAATTTTGGGTTTCATGCAAACAACTATGGACAGGGTGGGAATGCTGGAACATCCAGGTAGGTTTGTAAAATGCCATGGGCTACATGTGGCAAAGGAAGAGGGAACAGTCCAGAATGAAAGCAGAAATTAACTACAGGGCATCTGGGCTCACCCAAACTCTGGTAGAGCTTTCCTATATAAAAGATGTCTTTTTTCCTGTATCAGCAAAACACTTTCTTGAATCATCAGAATTCTGTGAGAGATTCTTTAGCGATATTTGCTTTACTATACCTAGACACTACAGACATGAAACTATCAATTATTTAACACTTGGAGTCAAAACTAGCAAGAGGGATTTGGGCCTCATGCCCACCACATTCCCTGCTTTTCCCATGCACACAGACTAAAAAGAACAGACAAACCTGAACATCCAAAAGCAATCCAGTCACCAGTGCAGTTGATAGAAATAGAAGCTATCCTTTGGTCTGAAATACTGAATTAAGAGAATTAATCAATAAACAAACTTGTGTGATAAAACTTCAAGTCTAATATTTATTAATAAATAAATAGCTGTCCAAGCAAGTTGTTGGATTGTTGTACTGAACTTCTGTACCACTGTAACATCAAAAACCACAAAGCTCACTCCTTTGTTCTACTCCAAACCATCAAACATTCCTTATTCGGAATGAAGGCAGAGTATCTGCATCCCAAAGTTGTACTTGCCAACAGAGTAAAACTCCTCAAGTTTAAGAAAATAAAATTGGGTTTTTTTGTACATGGAAATTGTTTAGCTGCCATCCTACAGCTATGGAAAAGAAACTGATTTGATTTCTCAACTCAGACACAATTTACAGATAATTTTACATATGCAGAACTTTCCAGCTAATATTTTCTACAAAGAAACTGAAAATTTTAAAATGGACAGAGTTAAAGAAGTCTACAGCCAACAATCAGGAACTTGAGTAGTCTCCTTATTCAGACTTCATATTTCCAAAATAAGGAGTGAAATTATATGGTATTTATTACATAAATTTATGATTCTGCCTTTCCAGAAATTACAGTATTAAATAGATAGTCTTAAGATTTTTGTGCTCTTTTTATTCATCCTTCACTGCTTAACATGATGTGTTCTAAATCAAACAAACATGAAACCGCCACAAAAGAACCTATTCCCTTCCCCCAAAAAAACCAAACCAAATACATTGACAACCCCATACCTCACCTCAAGGAGTGGATCAGATTAAAATCTGGAAGCTCATGGAGGTGAAAGATCCCAGAGGCAAAACCAGTGACTAAAAGGTGTGTTTTCTTGTGATAGGCTGCAGCTGTCACATTATTAAAATCTCCCTCTTTATTGAAAAAATACCTGGCACCCAAGAAAGAAGAAAAAAGGTGATTGTTAAAGAACAGCATGTTATGGAGCTGCATCTCCAAGCAGCTCACCAAAGAGGCTGATGAGCCACCTTTATGTCATCTCCTGAAGTCAACCAACCCCTTCCAGCAAGAAATCAAAGACTTGGGGTACTGTAATAAAGATTCCATTTACACTTTCTGAGTTCCAAACAACAGCTCATCACAGGCCAGTATTTCTTATATTCTTAAAATTACACTTGTTATTCTGAAAGTGAAAGCTAGTGCCCATCATATAATCAAGGTAAGACAGAGAGGAGTCCTACCAGAACAACTTAAAATGGGATCTGCAGTAAATTTCTAAATCCTGGGTAGTTTTATACTTCTTTGAATAAGTTGTAACAGATGAAAAAAAAAAAAAAAAAAGCCCAGTACAATAAATCACCATTACAACTTTGATTTTTGATAACTTAAAACCACTTACTTCGCAACACGTGAATATTTAACCTTATTTCTAGTCTCTTGTTCACTTGGATCAGCTTTCCCATGAATTTCTTCACCCTTTGGCTCTTCAAGTAGTTCCTCATCGTCTTCTGCTGCCTTCTTTTCCTTTGCTGCATCTTTAGGGGGCATGGGCTTCAAACCATCCAGCTCAGTGTCACACTGCCACACACACAGAGCTGCATCCTGGCTAATTGTGTACAGCTAGAACACAAACAAACAAATTATTCCTGTCCAATACCCATGCTCTGTGCTCTGCAAAAATATGATTATGGACCTGCAGAAAGTGTGCATTCTGTTCTCAGGATATAATTCAAGATGCTTTGAACTGGGAGTTTCACTTGTCCTGAACTGGTGAATTATTCTGCCTGCCCTCAGAAAAATTTTGCAAGGACCAAAGGTAACTTCATTACCAGTCAGCAGTACAGCTAAGAGAAATCATTTTTTCATATTTAAAGACATAATGCTTTGGGGAAGCAAATTTAAACACATAATTATGGCAGAGCAATCAAGAGACACTTCTAAATTCTGAGATATTGTCAAAATAGTCACCTAAAGGTAAGATTTTGTTTCCACTACTTTAATATTAAAATTCAAGCGTGTTGTGTGATCATACATACATCTAGGCTGTTCTCTTCAAAAAAGCAGGCAACTATGACATCCTTATGGCCTCCAAGAGAGTAGTAAATCAAGTTTTCCCATCGTTCTGCTCCAAACACCCACGTGGACATGTCCTTGCTCCCCACTGCAAAGCATCTGCAAAAGAAAAGGCAATTCCAATTGGAACACTGCACTGCAAAACTCTTCACTGGGTGGAGAATGTTCTGAGCTCAAATCCAGCAGTCACCACTTTATTTTACAAACAACAGAGTTGTAATCTGAGGGTGGCTTTCTGGTCTGCCTAATTATATTTTTTTAATTAAAGACAGAATTTTTAAAGTTGATGCAATACTTCAGAGGAAAGAAAATGGGACCACAATGTGCATTCAAATATCTACGTGTGCAGCCAGACAGTGCTGCAGTTTAACAACTCACTTGGAATCATCAGTCCAGTCAATACAAGTTGTTTCATCATATGGGCCATAGTAGGTTTTGTCCAGAACAAATGCATTAAATTCTCTTTTCTTCCCAGGAGCATGGTACAGGTAAGCAAGGTTGTCTTTTGTAACCACAAATTTCCTGGCATAAAGGGGGGAAAAAGACATAATTGCACACAAATCTGATAAAGCAAACAACTGTTCAGTACAGACTGCAATACAATGAAACAAGACAATAATAAAAAGGTTCCTGTGCTACTGAAACAATAAGACTGGATTGCTTTTGAACAAGAAGTATTTTCAGACTGATATTATCTCCCATTTCAGCACTATTAAAGAGGAAACCTTCAGTAAAAATCACACAAGTTGAATAATGAAATTCTTATTCTCAAAGCCTCAGAATAGAAGGAAAAGTTCAAACATTCAAACAAGGATGTTCTGTTTCCAAGGCTTTGCTTTCCTTCTTTTCTTCCCCTCTCAATTTTACAAAGTGACCCTGATCAGCTCAAAATCTCCTCTGACTCATGAATAAGAAACTTTCCCAGATTGGTTAGGATGGCTTCATAATCACAACCAGTTTATGGGGCAACTCCTGCTGTTTAATTCTAAAGCACGCACTCTTTACTTACTTGCCATCAGGGGAAAAGCTGACACTGTGAACTGGCTTGTGAAAATAAAACTGATGTATCACACATTTCCCAATCAAACTCACAAGCAAGGCAGCTCCTTCTGTAAGGGCAGAAAAAAAGGATCATGAGAATAATTGAGTTCCCAAAGAAATCATAACCCTAGCAAACCTTCTTTTCTTAAAGAGGGGGGAAATTTTCAAGACAGGGTGCTTAATATTATTAAAATAAAAAAATACGATTCAAATTATGAGATACTATCCAAATTCTGTAAACAAGTTATTTTTAAGTTATGTAAATAAAGATAACTTCCACAAAAACTCTAAGGTAATTTTTAAAGTGGACCACTTCTAATTTTGTGTTAAGGTTGAATACCTAACAACACAGATTTCCTCCTCTCAAGGCTGCATTTTTACCGAATTATTTTACAAAATAAATGTCTCTTTGTGCAAGTACCTTCATCAATCAGAATGGCAAGGCTTCCATCTGGAGAGAGCCCCACGCACACAATATTGAGCCTTGTAGCCAACGGCAACGTCTCACACTTGTTACTGCGATAAAAACACACAACAGTAAAATGGGAACGGGAATGCAGGAAGAACATCTTCGGTGTCAGTGGAATGTGCTTTGATACCTTTGTTAAGACCACAGACACAATTTGGACTTAAACCCCCACAATTTTGTTTAGCTGCCACAATGCTATGAACACCAGAGCTGGACTCGATGATCCTTCCAGGCCGGGATGATCTGTAATTCCACATAAGAGAACAGGCTCCTGACCGGGATACGGGCACAGAGAGCATCAATCACAACTCTGGCACACAGCACAGGCTGATGATGCTCTACGTTTTGTTAGACACAAGAACCATACAACTAAATCAAACACAAATCCATTTCTTCCCTTTTCCTTTTTTCCCACCTCTGAAATACACCTTTCCGCAACTCCTCTGCTGTTCTCCACATGGCTGTACCCACACAACACCTGACAGCTATTCCACTAGGCAGGCTTCTACCTTTTAATGCTAAAGCAGACGCTTTCCAGGATATTTTGGCAGGCCGAGCATCCCGGAGAGCCCCATGGGTCGGGCTCCAAAACCTCCTCAGAGCTTTATTCCCCCCGAAACCCCCGCGCCGGCAGCGCCAGGCCCTTCCCCGCTCTCTCACTTCTTGAGGTCGAAGAGGGAGATCCTGTTGCCGACGGGGCTGAGCAGGGAATTGCCATCGCGGATGAAGCTGAGGTTGCCGCGGCGGTACACGGTGCCCAACAGGCCGGAGAACTGCGGGGGCAGGAAGGGGCAGGGTTAGAGGGGCTGGCGAGATGGGGATCGGGGGAGATGATGGGACGATGGGATCGGGGGAGATGATGGGGAGATGGGATCGGGGGCTGCTCCCCGGCTCACCCGGTACGCGAAGCGCATGGCGGCCACACGTGGGGAGCGCGGCCGCGGAACTGCGGCGCTGAGGGGCGGGCGCTGGGCCGGGACCGCACATGCGCCGGGAACAGGGCAGGAAGGAGGGGAGGGAGAGGAGGAAGGAAGGAAGTGTGGGAGAGGAGGAAGGGAGAGGAGGAAGGGAGCGAAGGAAGGGAGCGGAGCGGTTCCTGCGGCCTGTCACTCCCGGGCGGTGGCACTGCTCTCTGTCCCCTTCCCCATCCTCGGGCCCGCCGCCACCAGCCAGGGCAGCTGTGGTTCTTCTCAGTGAATATATTGCGGTATTTATACTTTTTAGTGAATACCTTGGGGTGACTGCGGGAGCTGGGCCTGTTTAGTCTGGAGAAGAGAGGGCTGGGAGATCTCATCAGTCCATATAAATGTATCGCAGGCAGGTGTCAGAGGATGGCGCCAGACTCTTCAGTGGTGCCCAGCACCAGGATGAGGAGCAATGGCCGTAAAATGAAACACAAGGAGTTTCAACTCAACAGGAGGAAGAATTTCTTTAGAGAAAGAGCTCTGGAACAGCTGCCCAGGGAGGGTGTGGAGTCTCCCTCTCTGGAGACATTCCAAACCCCCCTGGATGTGTTCTGTGTCACTGCTCTGGGTGGCCCTGCCTGGGCAGGGGGTTGGACTGGGTGATCTCCAGAGGTCCCTCCAACCCTGACAATTCTGTGATTCTGCAATTAGAGTGGAACAACACCAAATGCTCAGCCTATAGATGTGGGAGGTTTACTTTAAAGCAGTTTAATGGCAGTGGAAAGGATGATGGTAGCCAGTTTTGATTTTTTTCAGTAAAAATATAAAAATATCACGAAGAAAAAAAAGGAAAGAAAGGGGAAGGAATGGGTAAGATTAGATAGTGGAAACATAATACCACCTTTGGATCTAGTGGTGACACTCGAGTGTTGGATTTTGACATTCTTTGCTTAGAGAGATGGTCACAGTCTCCATCCTTTGGGAATGGGACCCCACAGAACGAAACTTCCTCAGGTTATGTACATTCAGGTTAGCATTGGAACACCCAGATCCCTCCCCAGGAAGGGAATTCTTCATGTCTGATGCAAGACTGAGGCATGCACCACCTGCTGAGGGAGACTTGCAAAAAGTGTCACAGCTGCTTTGGGGTCCTTGGTGGTCTCAATCCCCATCTCTTAGTCTTGCCTGCCCCATGACCCCAGTTGTGCACCTCCACTGGGGGCTGTGTGGCCACCATGGACCCAAAAACTGGCAAAACTGGCACCAGAAAGATGCTGCCCTACCTTTGTATTCCCATTTGAATGGCTATTAGTATTTGAGGCTTAGCAATTCATGAAATCCTTACTGTCAATGCTTTTCAGCTGGGTCCTTGGATAATCACTTGCAGGTGTTAGTGTTGCAAAATGTGGAATATGTCAAAAGTAACTTAAGTCAGGATGTTCTTTGATGGTTCTATCTTTCTATTCTTCCTAATCAGCAAGGAAGGAGAATTAATCAGCAGTACAGAGAGCAGTGTCCTTTAGTTATGGATATCCTGGAACTAACAAGCTTCAAGGATGCAGTAAATCAAGATATGAATGTATGTCTCATACATAAGTTGCTAACTTGGCAAAAGACTCAGGTCCGGGTATCCTAAAAATGAACAGTCTCCATTAGACCCTTCCCTGGAGGATGCACAGAAATCAGCTGGAATTACACAACTTGTGTGGAAATGATTAACCATTGATAATAGAGGGGCTGTACCTGAGAGGTTGCCAACACTGAATTTCTGTGTATAAGTAACAGCAGGAAAAGTCTGGAGGGATGTGCTGGATTTGTGGAATACTGTGGTACCTCCAGGCTTGTGCAACTCTGAAATAAATAAATAATCAGTGTCTCCCTCGAGTGTGTAATTGCACCCCAGGTAACGAATCTGATTTTTGCAGACAAAAGCAGCTTTGGTTAAAGCAGATGAAACAATCACTCCTCCAGACCAAAGACAACCCACAGCAGTGGAGAAGCTGATTTCTTTTTAAAACATGTATATTTAGAACTGTAACGCTTACAATTTCATTAAACAATCTTAGTACAATGTGTTTAATCTAACAGTATATTACAGAACAATGTGAAAAATGATTTAATAGCAAACCATGAAAATGGAATTAATAATACCTGCAGTGTCAAAGTCACTAACTTGTTACCTTTTCCAGTCAAAGAATCCCAGCAGTCATTCGCACTAAATGATGCTTTGGGTTTTATCCAGAATCAAATGGTATGATTTCCACAGAGAAAGGGCATTCCTTCACAGAAAGAAGATGCATAATAAGAACATTTTCAGCTAGCAGGTCTACTTTGTACATCTATTTAGAATTTTAAAATTAAAAATAAAATTAAAAATGTTTAGACCAGTGCAGGGTGCCTATTAATTTTTCAACTTATTTATGGTTCTTTTTGGAAAGAGGGTTTGTTTTTTATTTCCCTTTTGTAATTCAGCAGAAAAAAAATAATAACAATGGATTTGTCTACTGAGCAGCTCCTCACTTTAGTTTTAGTGACAAGTGTTTGATGTGGGACTGTTTCCTCTGTGGAGTCTGTTGACAATGCATCATTATAGATCTGCAAGTAGAAAAGGTCATTCTCACATTAAATGCACAAGTTTCAATATCAGAAGCAGGACATCAGAAGAAGTTGTAATTTTTCCAGTCACAGGTGAATTTGCAACATTCACAAAAATTACACTTTTTTTTTTTTTTACATTTTTTGTATTTACATTTCAGATATAAATAATGAAATTCTTTAAGTTACATGTTTTAACTTTGCTTCACGATTATTCTACATCTGCAAGCTTTCCTGTATCAAACCAACCTCCTTCTTTCATCATGAATGCACAAGTCTGGCCTCTAATCAGTAATAATTACACTAAGCCTTTATGATGAAAGGTTGACTGTTCAAGTATCACATCATATTGATATTTTTGCCCCAACTTAAAAATTGGGGCAGCAAACCAAGCCACTTGGAAATGGTAATAAAAGAAATTAATCTGGGAACTCAATAAGCCAAATAATTTATTATTAAATTCTATCAATATCTTTCTTTGGTAAGAAATATGCAAGAGGATAACCCAAAGCCCACCCCCCAAAAAAAAAAAAAAATCATATAATATGTGACATCACAGTGTCTACTCTGTGAAGGAGAAAGCCTCAGAAAATTAAGGAATTTTGTTCAGTTAAGATTGTTTATAGCAGTAGCTCTTCCATGCATCTAAATATGCAAATGATGGAAGTTTAATATAAAATTGCAATGGCAGGAATTAACAATGATCAAACAAACAAACAAAACCAAACCAGAAAAGCAACTGTTACACCAGTGAATGTGTTGTTGTATGCTCTGTTATGTTTCTGGCACATGTGTAGAAAAGCCTGTAAATTATTACATAAAAATTCAAGATTTGGATAATTATATCATCCAACTCTACATTCTAAAATATGTAGGAAGCATGAAACAAATCTCTCAGCTGCCTGACAAAAATAAAGAAGTGGTCCAAAGATTTGGATTTTTTGCTTTTTGTTGCCCTGTGTTGGTTGTTGTGATGCAGGGATGTGACTGCAGGGAGAAAACCCAATAGCTGACACAAAACATACTAAAGTGGCAATATAAACTAGCTGACACAAGCCTCACTGTACATTTAAATTGATACAATTGTCTGGTGCTTCCATGGCCAGTACACGCCGAGTGCCACAGGTCTCCTTGGAGTTAATGTTGCAACAAAGACTGAGCAGGTCATTATCCCATAAAGTGCTTTCATATCCAGTTCCTAACGGGTTCCTGGTCTCCACTCCGCGCTGTCACGTGACATTGACCTCCAGAACGTGGTCGTCCTTGCTGGGAATGACAAGGATTTGCATCCCTGTGCTGCTGTTGAAGACCTGGCCCGGGGAGAAAGGCTGGAGCCGGGGCATGGGCAGACCCTTGTGCTCCCCGCTGGCTGTGGAATGCAGGCTCCCCCTGCTCCTGATGCTGCTGCTGTCAGCCTGCTCATCCACATTCTTGTCCACAGACAGGTTATCGTTTTCAATCCAGCTATCTGTTTGCAAACAAAACAAAAATATTGTTTTATTCTACCAATTAACTCTAAAAAGTCATTTCAGAGCTCTGACAGCTTAATTCATGTTCACAGTTATTGATCATCTCTGCTGAGGTAAGTCTGTGCACACTTTTGGCCAGCACCAGAAGTAACAGAGTGAATTACACTGGTTTGAAAGGAAAATTTCAGTAGCATGACATCACATCTGTCACAAGCTAGAAGGATGCACACTGGCAGTTCCATTGGCAAAAGCTATGTTGCTCCTGTGAGTGAATTCTCACTGCAGCTCTGGGACTACTCATCAGTACACATAAACACTCTACATAGCTGTGGTAATTTAAACTCTGCATCTAATCTAATGCCCCAAATTTTCAGCAGTTCTTTATTTCACATTCAATCCCTTGAAAACTGGGAAAAAAATTCTAAGCTAATGAAGACACACACAATTTAAAGAAAATGGAACTTCAGGATTAGAGGGGTTATCGAACAGTTTTCACTTGATTATTAAATCCAGTGACAACTGATTTGCATACTAATCTTTAAAGGAAATGTAAGACAACAATGCATTTATTATTCCTCCTCAGAGATTCAAATGGCAACCCAGATTCAAAGTTCCCATGAGAGCAAGTTTCAATTTAGGACAGTGAGTGAAGGTAGCAGAGGCACCTGTGAGTACCTGGTCCATTTATGACCAAGTCCATATATTGTCAGTGTATTTCTTGCTTTGCACTTCTCTTTACACAAGAACACAGGAAAAGCAGAGTCATTTCTGTAAGTAGCCACATGGTCAAAATGGCCTTACCAGCATCAAGCTGCATGGAGTGAGCAGAATGGTGAGGGAGGTATTTAAACAATCTGACATCAGGGAAAGGCAGGTACCCAGCAAACAGTGGCATCACTTCCATGTGGACTTTGTGAGTTGCTCGAGGTGCTACAGGCATAGAAATCACTCCAGAGCTTTTCCCACAGACTGCCCAGTTACTACTGTTGTCAACAACTGCAAGAACAAAGAGAAAACACTATAAAGATCTATTGTGAAAAATGAAGAACCCTCAGGACAGTTTTAGAGCACCTTGAAAATCTGCATTTTAGCAACATCTAAAAGCTTTTATGTGTGAAGAGCTGTGGAAGGTAAGAAAACAGCCCTAGAAAACTGAAGGGACCATAGTTGGGCCTCAAGCCTGTATCTATCCAGTCTGAAGAACATTTCTATTCCACTGGAAGGCAGCTTGATGAGGAGAAAATAAAATATTCCCAGTCTAGCAAAATGAAAACTGCTTTACTAAGCAGCTGTACCCACAATAAAGGAATTTATGCCATAGCAAGTCTGGCAGATGTCATCGTCAAGAAAAAATTAGGGGGAAATTTATCAAAATGCTTAGGAAAAGTACTCTTACCTTCATACATAAGTTTTGTTGTGCAATATCCATCTGATTCTGTTAATGCTTCATCTCTGTCAACCTCAGAGAGCTCAACAAGCCGGGTGATGGACACCTCTAAGGAGCAGAGTGAGCCTGTTTTACAGTACTCTGCATCCAAGGGTGGGAAGATTTCAGTTTTCACATGGTACAATGTCTGTCAGGAAGAAAACCGTGCTGTTATCAAGAAAAAGGGGTGTTTTATTTGTGTTTAAACTGAACTGGACAATGGGTACAGTAAAAACTTTACACGTAACAGCCTGTTAAATCTTCTTAATGCAAGAATCAGTAAGTAATGTTCACTTCATTATCTTGCTCAGTTTAAGTAAATCAAAGAACATGGGATCTTGGAATGCTGTGCAATACTAGCAACTTTAAAGATCACCTGGTTCCAACCCACCTGCCATGGGCAGGGACACCTTCCACTAGATCAAATCAAATTTGATTCAATCTATTTCTGATACCAGCAGTGAAAATATATTTTTTTCCTTCACTTCTGGACTTCAACACGGAGTTTCAATGCTCCTACTAAATGGAGCATTGAATCTTACCATTTAAACAATTTTTATCAGTTTCTAAGCTCTGCCCTTTAGAGACCCATCATTCAGATTCTGAGTGATAAAGAACTAATTCATCTCACTTTCCTGTCATAGTCTCTGGAATAACAGTGCCCACATCAAATAACTGATTTTTAATTCCTGCAGAATTCAATTTCTACCAGAAAACCCCCACTGTTTCACACAGGCACTCGTCTTTAAAAACTCCAGAAAGATGCTGATAAAGGTGCCAAAAATGCTTGTTGCATGCCAGTAGGCAAACAAACATCTGAAATGTTGATCAATGCCAGTTTGCAACAAGCAGGTTGAAAACACTGAAAAGGATTTAAACAAAAGGATTTGAAAAACAAAGAGTATTCTCATGATGCTGCTTTTTACCCAAGCATAACAAAGGGTAACACTGAGTTTAGAAATGAGATTAAATAATGTTGATAAAACTTCCTATTAAAGGTATTCTACCTAGCCTATGAGCTTCCTAGCTGATCAAAGGAATAAAAAGTTTGTCCATAAAGGGCAAGAAGAAACATTTCAGATAATGGCTTAGAAAACCCTAAATATTTCATTAGAGGAGCTCATCTCAAGCACTGCAAAAAACTACTCAATGCTTTCAATAGCAAAGATATTTTGTAAATTGCAATTTGCTTTGGAGAGCACAATCTTAAGCCAGTAGGGAAAAAGCAGCTAGCTCAGTAAGCTGCAGACAATCTCCAGCTGCACCAGGAAGGTGAAAACAGTAAAAAATGGAACACAATTAAGCACAAGTGTTATGGCCCTCACCACATTTCTGTGGCAAGGATATAATTCCACTACATCAAAAGCAGGCTGCAGTTCTGTCACTCACAAACTGACTTTCCAGTGATTCTAAGCAGGTATTAACTTCATGATACAAACAGAATTTTTCTAATATATTTCTTTTTTTTAGGAAACCATATTCAGTTACAGTATGCTACCCTATACTTGGAAGAGTACTTACAAAAAAATTTTCCACTTGGAATTCATAAGTGAACGGCTTCAAGGTAAGAGACTGTTCTTCAGAGGTAGCTGGACAAAAGCTGACTGAAAACAGGCACTGCAAGGAGAGAGGAAGCTCTTTTGTCCACTTCAATTCCCATACAAAGAATATTGATTGCTTACTGTACATGACCTGAAAGAGAATGTTTGGAGTGTTAGCTGCTTCCTTCCTCTGAGCAAGAAGGGAAAATGCACACAAGCATGTTTGTCTGTTCTGACATTGGTACAGTTTATAGAAACAAAATCAATAAATCATTAGGAAATATGCAACAAAATGACTAATAGTGAATCTTTTTCACAATACATATATTTTTAAAAGATTTCCATTTCACTGTTAGAATCAAGTGTTTCAAAAGGAAACACTTCACAATCAGTGAAGTGCAATTCTGTATTTGAAAACATTTTAATCAAAAGTCAAATTTAATAAAATTATTAATATGTTCTTATATACTTTTTCCAGGCACCAAGAATGAGCAATTTAGTATGTTCAGACAATGCTGAAAGAAACTTCAGGGCTCCCCAGAGAACTTGTGGATGCCCCATCCCTGGAAGTGTTCAAGGCCAGGTTGGATGGGGCTCTGAGCATCCTGGGCTAGTGGAAGGTCTCCTGCCAGGGAAGGGGAATGGAACTTGATCATCTTCAAATTCCCTTCCAACCCAAACCATTCTGTGATTCTAAGGTAAAAAACTGTTCTGCAAGTGAACTGGTTTACATCTGTATTTAATAGGAAAACTGTCTCTACCTGATTATTTTTCCTAAAACCCAATGACAAAACTGCAACCATAAGATGAAAAAATCAAATAAACCAGCAAGTGAATTTTACCTGTTGAGATGCAGGGTTGAGAGGTACCAGCTGCAAATCTGTACACTCAGCAGAATTTTTTAGGCTGTAATCTGAAAGCTGGAAACAGAGTTCTGACAAATTCTGTACGCAGACTTGCACATATTTCCTGAAAAACAACACAGTTTTTTCAATGAAAGCTGAACAGTTACATTGGAAGAGTTCATGTCCATAAAACAAGGCTCTAAAACACCCTCTTTCATATTAAACAAAACCAAAGAACTGCACAGAAACAGGAGAACTGGGTTCATCCTGTGGTCTTATTTCCAAAACCACAAATTTGTTTTATTGTCATGAAAGAACACGAAAGGAAATGCACAAGCTTCCAGGGGGAAGATAGTAGAAGCCCAACTTATATATTTAAAAAAAATAGGCTGCCATAAATATGAGTTATGAAACCCCAGCTCCATACTTTGTAAGAAGAAAGAAACAATTAATAAATAATGAGTACATTACCGTTTGCCAGCTGACAACAAGGAATGCTTGGCATTAAAGGGTATGCAGAATGTTAATGCAATAATAGTGGAGTAAATCGACCAAGGACAATCAATGGTCACCTAGAGGAAAAAGGGAACACAGTTCTTATTTGCAATTGTCTTTGGCACAATGATTTTGCTTTTCTTCTCCTTTCTAAGAGAAACTTTTCTTATCAGGTGTCTATATCTTGTGCATCCAGGAGAGGAAGAAATAAAAAAATTTAAAAAATCAGTATGCAAAAACTATACTGAAAAAATACAGGTTTTTGTTTGCCTGTGAGTGGGATATGAAATCTCAAAGCATCTTTTCCTCTAAGAACTGACATACCCAGTTCTAAAGAGTATAAATAAAGGAAGGGGAACAGAAGTAAGAAAAGATGGAAGGACACCAATGGCGTCTTAATACAAAAGCAAAGGTCAGTATCAAATAAACTTCTATAAGATCTATTATTTAAATGCCTTTATAATAATTTAATATGTTAAATACAAGCTAAAAATATTTTAAAATGCATTTAATGTATATTTGTTTTAATTTGAAGCAGTGCATTTGACTTCATCTTTCTCATGAATCAGAAACAGGAATTAAAGACACAGGTATCCTCCATGTTTTATAAACTGTGGTAAAACACTAAAAGTTAGATTACTAGCCAAGGGAACAGCTGACAGTTTATTAACCATAGTGTATATTTCTGCTTATATTTACAATTTCTTTACATTTTAACATTCAGTATGATTTTTGCATATATGTCTTTTGAAGAAAAATAAGTTCCAAGCAAGCAAGTTCCCCCTCACCACCATTTCTATTTTGTGATGTGTTTATGCCTGAGATCAAATACATTTCATAATAAAAAAGTTAAGCTACATCTTACTTTTTGGTCAACAGTAGCCATGCAGTTGTCCTGTTTCTGCTTCTCTTTGTTTTTTCTGTGATTTTCTTTATTTGTAGTGTTTTCTTTCTCCACTGCAGGTTCTGTGGCTGATGGCAAATACATGACTTCTAGTTCAAACTCAATCACATGATAAGCAGGAGCCACTGGCAAGCTGATGCTTGTGATCTTCTCAGAAGACTGAATCCTTAATGATGACTCTGAGATCTTTTCTACAGATGTGTAGAATGGGAAAAAAAGAAAATCATAGAAAAATATGTCGTGCCATATCCACTTCCCAGCAATGTTTGCAAAAACAGCAGCAATAAACCATGTTTTAAAACTCCAGAGTAACCTCTTCAAACCAGCTATAATCTGCACATGTTAAATATTTAACTTCCCAGGAGTAATGCTCTATCCTTCTTTAACTGCAGGAAGGTAATCACCACATTCCATGTGGTTCCATTCTAAAAAGGTTCCTTCTAATGTTCAGGAAAGAACTGAGAGGGCAATTTAACAACAAACTTCAAACCAGCTAAAGAGCTACTTCAGCCCATCACATGACCCTTATTCAAGTCTTTATAAAGTGAAAACCTTGTAAAAGTTAAGTCTCATAATTTCAATTCAAGCAACCCTGGACACACACACACACACACACACACACACGCAGCAGTTTCACATGCCTTCTGGATTTCATCAATGGAAGTAAAATTGTCCAGCTATGTTTGTCCAAATTCATACTACTACTTTGAGGGTGAAAATTTAGGGCCTTTCTTGCACTGAAGTACTCAGTTGCAAATTGTTCTTAATAATGACTATTGACAAACAGTGTCAGTGTTCTTAATACCATAAGTACAGGTTGCTTCAGGATGACTGAACTTGTCAGCCTTTTAAAGAGTATTCATTTTCAGCTCCTGGCTTACCCCTGGTGTTGGAATAGATCACAGCCTTGCTCTCAGGGTGGTACAGGATGGGCATGGCATCCGCATTGCTGAGCTGCAGAGTGTCCCCACTCTTCATGGTGTAGTGACCAGTGGTCACTGTGAACTTCACCTTCTGGGGAATGCCAGCCAAAAGGCTTTCTGAAGGACAGAGCAGGAATTGTTAACAGATTCCAGCACATGGTTACAATGCAGTAAGACTTGTTAGCACACAGTTGGTCACACACTGGGGTAACTTACAAGTGTGGGGTTTTGCTGTTATGGGACACATTAAACCCAGCTGAGTTACAACTTGTGGAGAAAGAACTTGTTTCAACCTGAGAGCCCAAGCCCACTCCATCTTGGATAGCTTAGATGAGCTGTCTCTCTAGCACAGATTTCAGTGAAATACAATAACCCCAAATAATTTACTAAGCTTTTCAAGTTCTCCAGGTTGCAGAGAGCTCTGTATTTCCACACCTGCAATTCCAGTCATACCCACGTGCTGTATTTACACAATCAGCTCAACAAGAATGACAGTGTGCACACAGAATCACAGCTATCAGTTTCACAGGGGTCCCTAATTTGATTTATGCCCAATATGCCTGTCCTTCCTTTGCTGCACACTGCAACCTGGAATGCCAGCACAAAATTCATATAAACTCCTCAGCTGCCACACTCAATAGTCTGAAAACAAATCACTATTAAATTCCATTTATACACTCTAATAAGTGTTCAGCTGCCCCTGAAACCAATGGATGCATTTGATACTCATTTTTAGTAAGTTCTTATTATCCTCTCTAGTAAAGAATCCCATTTCTTACTTATTTATTGTAAATATCAAAGGGACTCTAGCATTAAATTAGGAGGAATTTCTTCACAGCTAGGGAGAATACACATTGGAATGGGCTGCCCAGGGAGGTGATCACTGTCCCTGGAGGTGTTTGAAGGGAAGACTGGATGTGGCACTCAGTGCCATGGTGTGGGTGACAAGGTGATGTTTGGTCATAGGTTGGACTCAATCCCAGAAATCTTTTCCAGCCTAATTGATCCTGTGATCACAACCAATAAGGAGCTTGCTCAATTACAAATGTAAATATTCACTTCTAATCAGTCTGGCAGCTCAAATCACACCTGGTATTTCAGTGACGCTACATGTTCAAAGTTCAAAAGTGACACTATGTGTCCAGAGCCAAGCACTGGACTCAATTGTTCATCACTGGCAGGACATTATGATGGATAATTTGAAAAGCAAGGCTGTATTTTAGACTCACAATGCAGAGTAAGGCAAACTGAGTAATACTGAAGCCATGAAACACACAGGAGCACAAGAGGAATCATCAAAGCAGCTTCAGCACAGCCACTGCACCTACCAGTCATGGGCTCCACTTTGAGCTGGGGCTCCTGGGAGTACACATCGTACTGCACGATGGGGTAGATGTGAAGAAGGACAAACTGCACCTTTCCCACTGAAGTGCACAGCTGCCTGAGAGTGTATGTCCCAGGTTCTTTGGCCTGGGAAGAAAAACATTTGAATGTGGTTTTTTTTAAGAAAATACTTCTAGAACAAGCCCTCTACTAAAGAACGGCATGTTTCCATCTCATTTTTATCAGGTACTTTGGGTTTGTAAATTAAAACTGCTGATTTCAGAAAACTCAGTTTTCTGAGTAAATGACACAATTTGCACAAAGGAGCACCTTTTGCCCCATTAAGATAGAAGCTCTAGAGTGCTGTCTGATTCAAGAGAAAACATTATAATTAACAAGTACTAATAATCAGGATAACTAATGTAGTAGCTATACTGTCAGTTTGTTATTCTGGGGTGTGTTTTGCCTTGTTTGTTGTTTGATTCCCCCACAAAGTGCAACATCTATGAAAAAACATTATTAAGTACCTAAACAATACCTGTGTTTATTTGGCTAATTCATAAAAACAACTATAAAATCCTGCAACATTTATACAAGGCACAGCTTTCAGCTCCAGCTATTGATTTCACACACTCCCCACCACACATCCTGAGTCAATGTTTACAAGAAAGTAACACATACATATTTAATTTCCAACTCTTCCCATACCCTGAGTAATGGGATTCTGGATGTTTCTCGATAAGATTAAAAACAAAAGCAAATGTGTAACACCTTCTAGTATATTTACTCTTGATTCTATTTGGTCTTAGGGACTGCTATGTAATGGGAAGTGTTTTCTTTTCTTCATGTGCCATTTTCCAAGTGTAATACATAAATACTACTGCTGGGTATAATTAAATAAGTCTACAACTTCTGGAGAAAAGCTGTACCAACTCAACAGTCAACCATCATGCAGTTCTTTACATGGCAAATCCAGACTGAAATTCAGTATTATTCATTCTGACATTAAAGTCACTACATTTTAGCCCTAAAAAACAGAAAAGCATGAGTCAAGTAATATGTAATATACACATACTTTAAATCTTAACAAGGGACTTAACAGGGAATGCTGGTCTAAAGAATTTAGACAATGCTTTCTGATCTTTTTTAAGGCCTGGAAAAAATTGGAAGATTGCTGTCAGCATAAATAATGCTAATCATCAGTGTAAGGTCTACAGAAAGGATCATACTCCCTCTGGGTCATAGAAGCACAGTCATTCCTCTTCCTGCAGAAGTGGTGCAATTAAGCATTACTTTAAGAAAATTCAGAAAATAAGCTGTCAGCAGTTTCTATCCTCTGGCCAGCTGTGTAATCCAGTAAAGTGATACCGTGTATTACTACAATGATAATGGATTTTTAGTAAATATTTTGAAAAATTGCAGCTCAAATCTAGAGAGGCTTTCATTGTTTTATCTAATAATACACTGCTAAAATTATAACATGCTCAGATTTTCCTTTTTAAGGACAGGTAAGTCATGCCTTGAATAACTATATTGTGGGATTCACACTGAGAAGTCTTCCCATGCAAAGTTCTTTTCTTGAAAGCAAGGTTGGAAAAATAGCAAAGTTATAAAAGTAAGGCTGTTCATCCTCCAGTAACCACCAGATTCACAGCAGAACCAGGGAAATGCAAAGCAGAGCTATATCTAGCTTTTCATCCAACTCTTCTCCTGGAGCTTCCAATTGCATCCTGATCCCACCAACCCCAAATGCCAGCTCAGTGCAGCCCCTAACAGCTTTCTTCTAGTAACACTCCTTCATCTGAAACCCAGTTTTACATACATGTGAATTCATTTTACATAATAGGGCATTTCCAGCCACCTAGGCCTCTGGTCCAAATCTCATTAACCTGTCCCAATCCTTTGAAAGGATGAGAAACCTCAGAAATTAGGTCAGTAGGTAGTTCAAATGACTGTATTGCTATTCCACAGACGAAAAGAACTAGTAACTAATATCTAAGTAAGTTAGATGATGACTAATGGGGACAATTTTAATTCTAACATCTTTTAAATTGTGGCTGATTTCAACTGCTTGCAGGGAGGTTTACTACATCCCCCAAGTGAAAAATTATTCTACCACCCTCTGCAGAGAAGAAAAGGCTGTCAACCAAATTTAACCACACAGTCACTTACTGAAGGGCTAGAAGAATTCAAAGCTTTTAGACGTTATTCTGAATGACCTCAACAGCACAGGCAGACTTCATGAGCAGTACATTATATTGCATATGAATTTATCAGTTTAATTTTTGGCAGCAATAGTCAAGATGTTCAAAATAAGTTTAGGAAGGCTGACTCAAATGATTTTAAGTAGGAGAGTTATGTTTTAGCATAAACACAACAGCATCCTTTCAAGGTAGATGATGGTGTAGAACAAGAAAAAGCTGCAAGGGGAATGGATGATCCAAGTGTAACAGGAAGCAATACAGGCACCACTCACCAGCACAATACTCAGCCACTATTTCTAATTTTTCTGTCAAGAGTGCTACAGTCACCCAGCTACAAAAACATACCTGAATATTGAACGTTATTTTATTGTCCCCTGGTTCCAGAGTCAAGTTGTTGCACTTCAACACATGAGCCCCATCTTCCAAAGTGACCCCCGAGGGCACGTCCAGGGAGCTGCTGCTCTCCTGCCTCCGCAGCAGCATGTGTGCGTTTTTGCAGATGATTCCTGCCGTGTTCAGGGAGTTGTCCGAGGGGCTCCTCTCGTACATTTCACACAGCTCCAGTGCTGGCAGGTTGTTTCTCGACAAAGGCAAGCCTGCAATTTCACTTGGGAAGCTGATGACACCGTTGGAAGTTTTGTGCTTGGTGAGCCACTCGGCTGTTTTCCTGTAGCTGTTCTTCTCAATGTTGAAGTGAACGTGGATGGCAACCTGGTCCACCTGGACAGGGATGGGCATTTGGCTTAGCAAAGTCAACTCGATGGACAACTTTCCACCCACGTGGACAACAGCATTTGGAGGGTCAAAATGCAGAGTTTTCAGCTGGGCAAAGGAGTGCATAGGCAATATAACCTTTTGACCTGGAAAGATAAAAACAGGGATTATATTATTTTCCAGTGCTGCTGAAGATGAGCAAAATTTTTCTCTTAAAAATTCAATCCCTAGAATTAAATGGATCAACAACTTTTCAATAAAGAATCATTTCACAACGAATCAATGCTTTCCAATTTTTTATCTTGCATGAGAGTTAGAAGATGCTGAGATGTTTTCCAACAGTTACTTATACTACAATTTCCATTTCCAGGCGATTAGAAACAACTGAATTAAGAGAGATTGTCCAAGCAGAAGCTGAACATTTCATTACTACAGAACACAGTAGCATTAACTGACCAACTTCCCAGAGCTTGTACAAGTTTAAGAAACCAATAATCAGGCTGGTGCCTTGAGCCAGCAGCTCTGCTATGCAAGGGGTTTTTATTCTCTTTTCTGCATTCCAAAAACAACCCTAAGGCAGTACCTAAAATTAATTAAGAATCAAGTCTGAAATAACATATTACTTTTGGTACATCTAATCATTAATAAAAAAATTCTGAATAAAAATAAGTATTCTTCAGATCTACAGGAAATATTCCATATGAATTTGAATTATGATGAATATCTGACAAGAAGATGTTACTGAAGCAGCATGAAGAATAAAGAGAGGAAATGGGATGGACAAAATAATAAGCTGCAAGTGGATGGACACAGATCTAACATCAAAATCCAGGATGTACTATCACAGAGCTGCCACTTGCATGCCAGCACTGAGAGATAAAGATAGGTTAGGAACTGAAAAAACCCAACACACAATAAATTATGGCCTGTTAAAGCAAGGAAACATAACTGAAAGAGAACAAAGACTTTGCACTATTCAGGATGGAAATGTTAATTACCCCTTCATCTTTGACTATTCTTAATTAGTGTAGATTTATAAATGTTTTAGAAAACAAAAGTTAAGAAATTATATACAAAATAATAAACCCAATCAGAAAATGGCTCCCCACCTAGCTTTAGGGAACAACCAGATTTAGAGTACCTTAAGTATTAAGACCCAGACATACCTTGGTTCTCTGCATGCTGATTGGTAAAATCTAGTATTTCTTGGCAAAATCTTTTGCGTTCCTCTTCTGTTAAGTGATTATCACCAGCTAAAAGGCTGCTCGTTTGGAGATAACTAATGAAGTTAAGGAAACCGGAAGTAGAAGCCCACAACAATTAGAAATTTGAAAAAAAACCATTCACATACTGCTTTTCTGATCTTTAGAGACAAGACCTGCTGTTATCATCACTGCACTTTTCCGCTAGAAAAGAAACGATGGAAGATTTACCATCATCTGAGATTATTGCAGAATCTCAATACTTCTGTAGCAGACCAACTGAAACTATGATCCATTGTTAACCAGTGCAATCCTGCCTCATCTAAAAAGATACATGAGCACAAAAAATTCATTATTTGTGTATTTGTGTGCAAGACACAGTGTCTTGCATCACACTGGCCAACATTTAGCATTAAATAATGTTCAGTATTCTATTTTACTCCAATTTACTTGGCTGAGAATCTGCCAGCTGTTACAGCATCACTTACCATAACTAAGTTGTAAGACATTCTTTAAAATTTTAAGTGCTGGGAATATAAATGATCACTTGAATATTTAGCTAAGAATGCAATATTTCTGGCTCAGGTTCCTTATGAGCACTTGCACTGAAGCAGAAAAATTTAAGAATCTTTAAAAGTGATGTGGGAATTTGCAAAGGAGGCTGACATTTAGAATGTGTGTCTTGTTCTAAAAGCACATGAACCAACAAAAGATCAGCACAACATAACAACTCCCAAAATATACTCTATGGTATAAAATAACTCAGCTGTCTCAGCTTAGACTCAGCATGTCTGACAGTCTCTACTGTTAAATAAAAGTTAGAGATATGTCAGAAAAATAATCCCAAGCATCATTTCCTCCTGTCTCAATTGTTCAGGCTCTGCCTGTTAGAGGATACTTCTCAATCTGCCCAAGCTGCTTCTGACACTCAGCCAGCTGCTTCCTTGTGTGTGTGACCAGCAGTGCCCAGCCCTCAGCAAGGTAGGTTTTCAGTGCTCCTTGAAGATACACCTCTGCCTTCTGGGGACCTTTCTTCCTCCTTGGAAAATGAAAAAATGAGTAAAGAGCAATGTAAGAACCTTTGCAGCCATGAAACTCTTTACAACTTTTCTGAAAGTGCTGGTGGGGGAGGAACACTGCAAAGAAACACAGGACAAACTGCAGTGAACCATTTTAATTTTCTGGTAACAGATCAACATATTCCTTTATCAACATTATTCCTTTATTGCAATTCACTTAAGCAAGTAGAACTGCAATTAATGTCATTATTCCATGTCAATGAAAGGCTCCATATGCAGATCTGTCCCAAGTCAGAGCAAATGAGGTGAAGGAACCTCCCACAAATGAAACAACAGCCACCTAAAGCTTCTGACAGTTAGCTAAAAATTTGCTTACTCAAAAATTTTGAAGCAGAAGAATACTTCAGTGAAAATTTTATCACCACACAGCAGTTCCATGGCAGTCTTTAAACATAACATTACTCCCTCTGGTGAAAATTTAAGTTAATTTAGGATTATCTGTTGCAATGTGGAGATCAGACTGCTTAAGTGAGTATCGGTGGGAAGCATGCCCCAACATATTTTCCAAAATAAACCACTTATGACTCCCAAATTCTTCTAAATAAGAAAAAACAATATGACACAGAAAAATGCAGGTTTTCTCAGTGGATTTGAACGGCAGAAATAAAAAGAAAAAAATATATTTGGAAATCAGGAATAAAATCACTGTTTCACAGGAGGGAAACAACCACTTTGCAATGATAACCTCAAATACGAAATGGATTACCCTCCAAAAACATGTTTTCTGGCTTTTTTTAGACAGATGCAGTCTATATTTGTAGCTCACATAACAAATGCATTTACTATAGCCTGCTTCCTAAGGAGGCTTCTGACTTGTTTCAAAATTTACAGTTATTTTTCAGATCCTTTTCTCCCTAGAAGAAAGGATCAAGCTAAAGAACATAGGACAGTTAAAGGTAAGAGTACAAAATCATGAGGTGAGAATTAAGGTTTGATAAAAGAGATTGCTAGTTTTCTTTTTTCTTTTTTTTCCTGAAATACAGCCTGAACTAGGGTTTATTTAAGTTTTCAAAAACACTTTTTAAAATTCCTGTTTAATGACAGCATATCTTCCTCAGGGATAATATTCAAACTTTTCAAAGGCAATGCATTTAAGACATTTTAAAGAGTCATTTACATATAAAACTCTGCCAAGTCCTTTCCCACAAGCTTAGCTGAGCGAATTCTTCCAATATTTGTGTACATTTCAATGGTGGCATGGGACAGATCCTGTTTAAAAGAAAATAAAAGAAACCATTATAAGCTTTTTGTATTTTTGGCAGCTGTATAGTTATTTCACACAAACTCATAGCCAGTGATTAAGTTACTGTAATAAAATGCCCAGAATGAGTCACATTTGCCCTGAGCACAAGATACACAGCAGTTTGTAACAGGTCACCTTCACTCCTCCTGCAGCTGGTCATATCCCATATCTGTGAATGCTAAGTTATAATCAGAATAATTATTTTCCAAGAGTGCCTTAAAAGAATTTTGCTTGCATTCCCAAATTAAAGTTTATCCCTCATCTTCAAGCTTAATCTCCAGTGCAGCCACAGTGTCCAAGTGTCACCTTCTTCCCCTTGCTCACCTTCCTCCCCTTGCCCTAAGTTTAAATAACAGCAGCAAACCTAAATTAGCAGGTACAACACACACACTGTGTTCAACCACCCAATTTCTTTCCAAAGTCCATAATAATCTCTGGCCAGATGTGTAAATGTATAAAAAATATATCACATCATGACAGGGTAAAGGGGAATGGCTTCAAACTGAGAAGATTTTATTTTTTTTTAAATGCAAATAAATTATCTTAGGTGTGTCTGTTAGTTTAAACTAATTCTATGTTCTTGTCCACTGAATACAAGAATTATTATGAGTATACATAAAATGTATATATTTACATGACAGCTACACAGAAAACCATCTTTTAGAGTGTATCTGATACTGAATTTCCACTGCATAAAAGTGCAGTCATAAATACAAAGAGAAATGGCAATTCCTCTGGCAAACACTACAGATCCCACTTAGTTTCTTAAATTTAGGAAGTCACTGCTAAGCTTAGCAGAGATCTTCAGGTGCAAATTGGACCTGAATAGTAGGAGAAGGTGGCGACTCTGAAGATTTTAATTCTGATCCAGTTACACAGCTAGTCCTATAAATAAATGTAGAACAAAAGTGAAACCCAGTATCTTCAGACAAAATGTTTTGAGATTTTTCTCTTTTGATAAAACTCTGTAAAATTGAGTATCACATTTTTGTCATGTTTCAATTTTTCTTCAGGTTTTTTCCAGAAAATCTTATTGGCCATATGTAAATATGAGAAATTTTAAAGGAAAATTATTTAAGGAAAAAAAAAATTTAAAAAAACCCAACAAAAACTGTCAAACCAAGCCCTCAAAAAATCTTGCGACAATCAAGAGTTTTTTGTTTTATTTAACAATCTTCTATTTGAAAAACTAAATCAGCAAAACAAAAAAAAACTGAAATCATTACAATGGCTCCTCAGCAGGGGAGCTGTCAGGAAATATACATGCACAATATTAGAATCCTCACTGTGCATCAATCTATGCCAGATACAAACCTGCTATCCACAGATGTCGCACAGTTTATATATTAAAAAAAAAAATAACAGTATAACTTTAATCATGCAATACTCATTGCAAAATGCAAGCTCAAACCATTTAAAGGGAAGCTGAATTCACACATCCATATTCTTCTGGGAAAGAGTCAGTTAATTCTGAATTTGGGATAGCAGAATGTGACAGCCATGACATTGGCTTTTTTTAATATCTAAGTATACATACCCACAGATAATAACCTCCAGCTCATAACTGTAAATATTAAAGTCAACGCAAATGTTTGAAACTTGGGGCCCCTACAGGCTGTTAAACAAATCAGCCTTGCACTCAGTGTGCAAGAAATAACCTTTGAGACCAAAATATGGAAATACAGATTTATGTTCTCAATGTATCTTCTCAGGTTTGAAACATTTGGTCCTATGTAATCTACAGTGTAAACACACAAAACTACTATAAATAAGCAAAAGTCATACTTACTAAGTAGTGTTTTTCAAAAGCTTCTACAGATGATAAGGCCTCTTTGAGTTTCTTGTAAGGGCTCTGTGATGCATTGGCTTTGGAAAAAAGCAGGACAAGAGGTGTCACTTACAAACACATTCTGAGAACAGCATCCCCCCATGCCCCACCCCTGCTTTTTCTCCAGTAGAAAGCGGAGAGAAAACTAGAAACTAATATCACTTTGTAGTTCCAGGTGCAGGTTATCCATTTGCACACAATCAGGTATGCTCCATTTGTTTTTCCAGTAATTTTGTTTTAAATACTTGTCTGAAAGCATTAAGACCTTAATTCAAATCCAGTGTTGTTCAAGACCATTCATCTAAATGCTGGGAAGTGGAGTACCAATGGAAAAACTTATACTTGCAACAGTAAGGAGATGCATTAGTAATTAGAAAAACTAAACTGGCATTAAAAGAACTTCTAAGAGATAAAGTTCTATCAATGTGTATGTGTATATGTAGGGATACTTGAAAATTCTTCTTACTGATGTACTTCTGTGCTCTGCATTTCAGACAATGTCAGCTATTGGAAGGAATTGCACCATTCATGGAAGTACCTGTTTCAGGGCGCTCTGCTCCCAGCCCTGCTAACAGATCCACAGTCCTGTTAAGGTCTTCTGAATTAGGTCCCTTCTCTGACACAAGTCCACACAGGTAACCCAGAGATTTCAACTACAAGAGAAGCCAGATGCTTGCTTTTAATAGGCTATAAAATCAATATAAAACTCCTCTTGCTCTATTACATCATTCAATTTTCATTGCTTTCATATTATGCTGCTTACAGGATCCCAAAATTAACTGTTATTCTCACAATATAAAGTAATTTGTTAATGAACTAAATTGCATATAAGTTACTGACTCGAATATTGGAACATGCCTACACACACAGATCCTTACATGCACAACACCTAATCTGAGTAAATCCTTCTGGTTTTCATCACAAACACCAACAAAGCTTGAGATGTTCAGCAGTTATGACCAAAGATTATTTCTAATAGCTGTGTCTGTATTTTTGAAAACTGCATAATCAAGAAAAGCAGGCAAGTCTGCAGTACAGGGATTAGGTAGCTTGCAAATTCACCTGAAGTATTGTACTCAGGTGAAAACCTTCCTGAAAGAGATTAGCACAGCTAACAGCATTAATACAGTTAACTACCATAAAACCCCTTCTAGACAGCAGCTGGTGGCTCAAGATGCAGAATTTTGTCTTAAAGAAGCTCTTATCTATTGGCCATTTGGTTAATTTACTTAGAAAACTCAATCAACTACAGATGTAAATCTGCAAAGGAATAAAGGTCTCAGCTTGTCACATATGAAATGGGGAAGGATATTAACCTTCTTTTTTTTTAATTTATTTTAAACCCCACTTAATTTTGTCACTAGCTGCTAAATTTCTTCATTCAGTCAGTTCCACCTTACTGCCATTCATTATCCTGAAATTCTTCCCTTTACCCTTTGTGCTAGAAAAATGATGGAAGGGAAGAACATTACCATCTCACATTGTAACTTATCTTCCATAGAAACTTCTAAGGAGCATAGGAAGAATCTGATGCACCAATTGCCATTTTAAACAATTCTTTCCTTCCTTTATTCTGATCTCCACCTCCCTCTTTTTTATCTTAGCAATAACTCTTCAAGGTGAAATTTCATTTCCCTGCTTTTGTAATAAAACAAGGACCTCAAAGGCTCGATTACAGGATTAAGTCTACTGAAACATGAGCAAACTATGATTAAAATAAATAGCAAATATTCTACAGGCTATGCAAACAAAAAGGTGACTCTTCAAAAGATGTTGGTCTTCAAAAACATCCACAGACACCACAGGAGACTATTTCAGTAGTTTCTGGAGTTTACCCTCTTTCTAAAATGTTTTTCAACTGTGGAAAGCAGTACCAAACTCAAACATCACATCTTTCATAGGAAAAGAGTAAGAACTTGAAAGTTAGGGAAGCAGTTTAACCAAACTGAAAAGTTCACTTTAGAACATTTATGGTAAAGGCTGGTAACTGACAAATTGAAAATTATTTGTCTCTTTCACAGAACAGCAAGGGTAATGCCTTCAGTGAAGGCAGGGGCTCAGTACTGCTGTACCAACATGCTGGAGAAATAGTGACCTGTGTAAACAGACTGCTGTAACCTCCATTTTTAATGGTAAATGCATCCAAATCTGGGCATTTTTTCTGCTGTATCTGAAATTCACATGCTCTCCTGCTCAGCCAATGTGGACTGAGCTCATTCTAGAGTTTAATCAAACTAGTGATTAATTATCAAATTAGTAATGAGGAAAGGAGGGGACAGAAAAAGAGAACAAACCCTTGTAATTTCCAGACTTCAAATGACAAAGGAAAAAGTGAATATAAACATGGATGTCTCATCTAGACTAGATTCAAGAGAATGTACAGAATCCAGTATTATATTCTACAATAAAAAGGACAAAATCTGTTCCAGGGAAACAAATATTCTATTTCAACATTGTAATACCACCACCCCAACACATCATTCACTCACCTTCTCCGTGGCATAGCTCCACAGGCCAACTGTGTGGGAAATATTTGCATCTATTTGAGCCCTATCACAGCAGCCCTCTATTCTCTGTAAGACTTCCAAGCAACTCAAAAACACCCAGCAATCCAAAGCTCCAGGAGGAACTGAGACCTGGAGATGAACAGATAAAATTAACTGGGAAATAAACCATTTTCAGATGAGAAAATACTTCAGCAAATGTACTTGATACAGCACAGCAAAACCTCTTAGAAGAGTTTACTCCCAGAATACACAAAGCACAGCCCAACTCTGGCTGCCTCCTGAATAATTTATATATATTAGTTCACAAAACATATTAACTAGATTTGATACATTCATCAAGATGCAAGAGAAGGAAAGGAAGACTAATAGGTCTTGGAAAAATTCCAAAAATCTGAAAATTCAGCTTAAGGAAAACAGTGTTAGGAAAAAAATTCTGTAAATAGACTGCTACTTTCCTAAGGAGACATCAGTTCTAATTGAGACTGAAATGGAAGTATAACGAAGTGTTAAAAACCTGGAAGAAACAAATTAGTCTCTAAGATTCCTTCACAAAAATAAGCTTATTCATCAAAGGTTAAGACATCTGTCATGGACAATTAATTAAAAAATGGAGATGGAAACAAACAAAGAAATGCAAAAAGAGAAAGAGAAAGACTAGAGAGTCTGATACTAGAATCTTTTCAAGAATTAAGATAAAGATGAGCATAACTAAATACATGGAATATAGACACAATAATGGTGTTCCAAAATCCTGTTCATAACCCATGCAAAAGTGTTCCTTTTAGAAAGACCATAAAAGTCCTGAAACCTATAATAAACTAGATAACTAATGGGATAGAAAAGTCCAAAGTATGAGCACAATGAACTTGATGAAATAATAAAGATCTGAATTCTGAAAGAATTTTCAGGAATACAAGGATCCTAAGAACAGAGTAGTTTAGATTTCTGCTGTGTGTTCAGTGGTGTCAAGCCACGTTAACAGGTTTGCCTACATTAAGAAAAAGGATCACAACAGGGGGAAGTACAGGCTATGCACAATTAAGTGTCACTGTCTCACAATCAGGACACTGCGTTCAGTTTGGACCACCACAGCAAGACAGGAGCAGCAAAATGAGAGAGTGCAGAGGAAAACTCCAAATATTGGGGGCACAGGACAGACACACAGCAAAAGGGGAACTGTAGGAAGGGCCTTCAGAGATCTAGAAGGCTACATTTTGGAAATTAAAAACAAAACAAAACACACCACAAAATGCACACACAAATCATACTATCTGTGGGAATTACACATTAGCTTGAGAACACATGAAGGTGTCAGCAAAGCATCTGAAGCAGATTTGCAGTTTTTAAATGTAGATGAACAGATGGAACTTACTACCACGATGTCAGACAGACAAAAGTTAGCAGCTGCTGTTATAATGGCACAGATAAAACTAACAGAGAACCCATGGGATGAGGACATGGGTAAGCCACAAAGTGATATTCAGAAATAATCTCTTCTTTTTGTTACAGAGGATTAGACTGCATAACAACATAATAACCACTCTGCCTTATTTCCTTCAATACAACACTGCTATAGATTTAAATTAGGGGAACTACAGTTCAACAGATTGGTAATAAATCCATGAAAAAAGCAGGCAAATAACTACCAGTTTAGAGAATAACTTTCCAGGTGAATACTAAAACAGTTTAACTAAACAGATTTGGTTCCCAGATGTGATGTCTCCAAATTTCTTGCCAAAGACATCCTCATGATGACACAATTATGTGCAGCACAATTGTTATTACAGCATCATTTTGATAACTCCCAGCCAGTGCTTATTGAATGCTGGTCAGCAACAGCTAAATTTGAAACATCTCATTAGATTCACATAGTGGAATAGATGACACTGACTCACTTCCAGCAGCTTGAGTTCCTGCACACAGTTGTGAAGAAGCTCCAGTGCTCGCTGGGAAACCTCCCATGGCCTCTGCAGGAAGATTAACAAGGTGCACTGCCGAGAGAACAGGTAACTACGCAGGTCCAGCAGCGTCGCCTCTTGGTTCTGAATCAGCTCTCTCTTCTCCATGTCTATTGGTTTCCGCAGAATTAAGCCATTCCAACTTCTCACTGGCTGGCAAAAAAACGTCAGCCAGTTTGCACCATCTAAATAAACAAAGTTAATATCCAAGAATCAACCACTGCTTTCTAGGAAAACCTCTTCATCCTCCCTCCAGAGATCTGAGCTGCCTTAATCCTTCCCAAGTTTATCACATGGATAAATGACTTAACTTCAAAAAGCAAACCACAAAACCACCAGAAATTCCACAGAGAAGTAAGATTAACTGAATTTCACATTCAATTCCCATAGGCATTTAGTCTAAATTCTATGTTTGTTATCAGTATAGTGACAACCTGTCTGTAGTTTATTTATTAGCAATTAAGCCTACCTGAAGTTCAAAACAAACAAGCTTTATCTGCTTAAGTATTTCTTATTCAGCCATCAAGGATGTGCCCCCACTTCCAGGTATTGCACTGGGTTCAGTCAGCACAAATCTGTTTCACTGCAATTCCTCCTGCACTGTATTTTCACCAGATTCATAAAACATAGCTCATTAAAGCTGTTACATAACAGCATGTGCTTTAGCTCATAAAAACAGTCTAAAGCTATTTGATACTTCTTGCACAGTAATTTTTCTTGAAAAGGAAGTTAAATCTTCTGTAGTGCAGATTAAGCACCTATTTCTACTAAGTTTTGGAGTGATTACCAAACATCTTGTGTAATTTGAGGCAACACTGAATGCACTTTTCCAGAAAGCTCTTAACTGAAAAAACCTAGCAGTCAGCTGTAAAAACAGCAGCTGTATCTCAGCCAGATCAATACTTGTGTCATTTCACAGCTCAGGGTTCTGGTTGTAACAATCATCCCATTAGAGCAAAACACAGGTTTTCATTAAAAATTGCTTCTAAGCCTCAGAGACGAGAAACAAAATTTTGGTAAGACTGTAATTGATGGACACTTGTGTTTGCACACAGCATAAAACAAGAGCACAAGCTGCCTGCTGCAGCCTCCCTGTGACTGCCCAAAGCACAGGACTGCTCAGCACAGTGCAGGAATCCCTGCACTCAACATTTAGTTCACCTTTCCAGACACTTACCACCAGCCCCAAAGTTGACAACGTATTGAGAGAACAAGGCATCCAGCTCATCATACTGCACCAGGGCATCCTCAAACTGCTGCAGCATCTCAAAGACAAAGGCCAGCTCTTCCTTTTGGCACACAAGCAATACAGGGAACATTATTTGTTATTATTTTGTAATTATTGACATTATTCATGTCTGGTATTACAGCCTATTACAGTATTATCCCCATCCATCCACAGAGCTATTTTTTTTTCTAATTTTAATTTCACACATAAATAAAAACCTGCCATTGGAGCAGATTTCTTCCCAACCCAGGGAGGTTCACAAAAAGAAATTTCGTACAGCTCTGCCAGTAAATTCTAATGTGTGTCCAAATCCTGATTCACTACAAGATATTGGTCATAAATCTATCAAAAGTTTGAATTTAAATAAATAAATTAATAAATGCTGAAGACTCATCTCCCATAGTATTCATGATTTCCTCTCAGCTTACACCATGAAGGCATCAGTTGTAGCACATCATAAAAGGGTTTTTTGTACACAAAGCCAAACTGCTAAGTAGAAAAGGCCTCAAAATTAGATACACCCTATGCAAAAGACAGCACATGCAGTCAAAGGAGACATGAGGATGTGGTGGAGTAGAGATCAGCACTGTACAGGGACAAGAAAATTCCAAAGGAATTGAGATCTTTGATTTTATCAAACAAGAAGTTCTTGCTTTTCTCTAAAACAGCTAAAACAAATTTGTATTTATAACTACATAAAAAATAGAACTCATGGCACTCTCTATATGGATTACTTCAAAATAGACACTTTTCTAAACATCACCTCCATAAATACTGAGAACAATCTGAACAAAGAAAACAGAGCATTCATATTAAATACCAATTGTGAGTTAGAGTGTGTATGCACAGTAATGGGACATTTACCCCAAATCCAAGATCAACTACTAAAACACTTTTTAAATGCAATTTGTTTGCTCCAATTGAGCTTCATAAAACTTTGACAAGCCTGAAGAGATTCTGCTTTTTTAACACTGTATTACTGTATTACTGCATTAACTGTATTGAAAGGACTCAAACCTGCTTTTAAACCAGTCTCCATAATTCCCCCCTCAGCCCTCAAAGAATAATCAGAATATTAGAAGTACCAGAAATCAAACCACAACAAAAAAGCATCATTTTTAAAACTAGGACTCAAGTATTTTCTTCAATATCAAGAGACTCTTACCTGGACCATGAAGTATTCACAGAAGCTCCATCCTGGCTCAGTCCTTTTCTCTCTCAGAGTTCTCATGTCATCTTCAAACTTGCCTAAGTTTTTGGTAAAGGACATGAGAAGCAATGTCCTGAGTTTGGTCAGGAAGGCATTCCAAGATTCCTGAGAACGGGAAGAGTCTTTCAAAGGGTCGGAAAGTACCACACATCTGTAAAGAGATTGATAAAATTGAATTTGAGGAGGAAAACATATAATTCACATATAAATGCCCAGTTGAATAGTGTGCATTCCTGACAAATCCAGAGTGAACAATATTTAGTTTTTCTTGCACGTTAATCAGAGTAAAATAAAACAAGGTTGAGGGTTATGTTTGTTTGTTTGGAGGCAGCTATGTTGGGGTTTTGGGTTGTTTTTTTTTTTTGGCTGGGGCTTGGTAGCTTTTAAAAAACTTTTTCACGTGATATAGTTTATGAGAAGAGTTAAGTGTTTTACCCAGAATAAGTACTCAAAATCTTTTATTTTTTTTGGAAGCAAATAATGGATACATTATTCTAACTACTTAAATATAAATAATGCTGTAGAAAATCCTAGAAATTAGCCTAGAAAAGAAAAGTCTGCCTAGCAATACAAATCAGCAGAACAGCAAATATAGCTACTCCTGGTAAAGAATATAAAAATTACAAATCAGGATCTATTAGATCCTGATTAGATATCTATATCAATATATCTATCTATATAGATAGATATATTTATCTCACTTGAAATAATCATCCATAATATATTCTTGAAATATCTCAATCTGGTTTTACACATCCTATTTGCTAAAACTCCCCCTGCTTTTCTCAGAAAATAAACAGATCCCACTGATTCACAAATAAATCAACTTTTTCAGAGCATCTTCCTTACACAGGTTTCTATCACAATTTATTAATGTCCAGAAAATTAATGATATCTCCAAAGACAGGAAGGTCTCTCATCCACATAAAACACTATTTCTGGTTAGAAACCCCTGTTTTGTTTGCTTTAATGAAAGTGAAAACAGTTTCATACATTCATTACTATTTCCTTAGAATAAAAACATCTGAAGAAACTGGACTCATGTCAATTGTCTCAGAGTGGAAAGGTGATTAAGTGACCAGCAGAAAGTACAATGGCAAAAAATCAGCCCTATTGGCTTCATATTCCCTACTAACTTCACTCCCAATACCTGTAACTCTGGTAAGATTTTTGCAAGCTCCTAAGCAAACAAAAAACCCTGAAGGTCTAAAAGCTGATTATCATCACACTGTTCCCCTTAAACCTCTCTTAGCCAGGAGGAGATATTCAAAAACTATTTGAAACACATTTCAAAGCTGCCACAAAACCCAGGAAGAACTGAAAATAAAGTTTCTCCCTTTATTCTTTGTACCAGCCTCCTTCAAAGCACAGATCTTACCGAGCCACCAGTCTGAATGCTGGATATCAAGGGAAGTCTTTAAATGTCTTGCATATGGAGCTGAATTTATCACACTGGTCAAAAGATGAAAATGTTTGCAAGCCCAAGAATGCTCACCTGTCACTTTGCTTGTTACAGAAGTCATTCCTTATTTTATCTACGATAGAGGTTCGGGGAAGGATATTGGTTTTGTTCTTTTTCTTGGCATCACTCTCAACCACCACAATCAGCCAGTCCACTGAGCTGTGAGCTTTGAGAACGTTCTGCCACTTGGTGATGTCATCCTTGACTGTGGTTTTGTACACTTCCGTGTCCTGGGATGAGAAGTGTGAATCATCAAATCAAACATTCTGAATGATTTCAAAAGGCAAGTTTTGTTCCAAAAGAAGGCAAACAGAAAGACATATCAAATGGAATTAGTGACAGTAAGTTCACTTACTGAAAAAAATTAAATGAGGTAAAGCATAGTGAAACTCTAATATTTTAATTTAATTAATTTCCAGTATTTTGGTTAACAGCAAATATAGTATTTGGTACATTATCATTCTTTAGATGACTGAAATTAAGATTTTTAAACATCATTTAAGATCTTTATTTTACACCTTCTAGAGCTTTACAATAAAAACATGTTTGAAATTACAAAGCCAAACTCTTTTATTTTCACATAGTAACAGAAGTGTGATATTTGCACCTTCTGTACTGCTCAAATCTCAACCTGTTTAAAAGCTTTTTCATAAATATATTTTTTTAAAAAAAGCAGAAGCATTGTTTGAAATTATTTTGCTTCTGGGTTGATGTTACACAGATATATTCAGATAATTCTTAAGGCTGTTCTTTTTGGCTGGTCACAGATCAGATGTCGCCTGTGTCCTTCAAGTGGATAATTAATTCACAACAGAGGCAAACCAAAAGGCAGTGAACTGGAGATAAACAGGATTAAGACATTCCAAATCTTGCCCCGTTAAACTGCTGACATCCACCAGTACTTGACATACAGAGAAGATGGAACTAAAGGGAAAAGTGCATATCTTCAGATTTGAGTGCAACAACAGATCATAACTGAACTAGCCTGGCCACATTTCTGTGTTACGAAGAAAGTGCCTTGTGCCACTCCAGTATCACTGTAAGATCCTGAGCCTTTTTGTGACAAAGTACTGGAAACAGGTTATTCAAATGCCTGTCCTCTTAGTGTCAAGTAACATTACAAACAAAGATACTACTTTTGGAATGAAGTGCTCAAGGTAAGTTTTGTTTCCAGCAATATATCAGGTATGCATGCTTATGCAACACAGACTTAATTGTTTTGACTTTCTGTTTGTGCTGTCTGTTATTTTCATTTGCTTTCCATGCTTATGTGAACAATTTATTTTTAAAACTTGAGTTTTTCTGAGTACTTACACAACATTCTGTCCAATAAATATGAAGGAAGGGAAAAGTCAAAAGGGCTTTATTCCCCTCTTTGGGTAGTAGCTCCTCTTTAAACTGCACAAAGTTGGATTCCAGGTGAATCATCTTCGGAGCACGGCCATAAGACCTACAGAGTTTAAAAACTGAAATTAGTGGACAGAACAGAAAAATGAACATGTGTTGTGGGGAAGAGAAATAAAGTGAAATACTCTGGTACTGGAAGCCCACAAACTACACTCACTGCAGTTTGTATAAAGTCAAATAAAATTTGGTATTGCTTGAAATAAGATAAAAGCTCCTTTTTGAAGAACAGAAGCTAGAAGCTCTTCAGCTTTCTTCCATTAAAAGATCTTCTGTATCTCTAGGACAAGTAGAAAATACCAAATAAGAGAATTCCCCAAATATTTTTTTGCAATCACAAAACAGTGCCATACCAAGCTTTCTGAAGGGAAGTATATCTAATTCCATGTGAGGTCTACCTATATCCTCACTGAGAAGAAAGCATATCACTTTCTGAAAACAGCTGCCAAAGTACATCAAAGTACTTTGTACTTGTACAAAGTACCAAGACAAATCTGCAAAACCACAAAATCAAGAGGAGGAACGCAGCATTACTATAATTTTTCTTTAGGCAAAGTTGAAGGGTTGAAAAGATCATCCTGAAGTGCACAACATCCACTTTGATTATCTAGTTTCTCCAATTTCTTCAAATCAGTTCCTCTGTTCAACTCAATTTATGGTAAAAACTCCTCAGAACACAACAAATACATATTTACTCAAGTCAAAAAATGGACATTGAAACAGTATCACAGAATATAACGTAAGTTTACCTCCTCCATTCCATGGGTTCTCTAGGAAGCTGCTGAGAAAGTGTAGGATACAAGGAAGTAAATAAATTCTGATCTCCAGCACCTAAAAATGAAAGGCATTCATATATTAGCATGTGCAAATTATAGAATATATGTTAATATGCCATTCTACTAATGGTCTGCTGTTATTAAGAACATTTAATTTTGTCTACTATGTGGAAACTGGAGTCCAGCATGGAACTAGATTTTTTTAAATCACTCTCAAGACTTAATACAAGACTTTTAAGCAGGCACATAATACATACACTGTTACAAACTTCCTATTGTGATTTTCCACAGAGCAACATAATCCATATACCGAAAAGAGTATTATAAAGCTGGTCCAACTCCAAAAACAAAACAAGCAGCTCCTTAGCTGGAGTCATTGGTTAAAAAAGTGAAATAAAATAAAATTTAAAAATACTCCAGAATTTAGACTTCCCAAACCAGAAGACTGGGTAGAGAGTGGTTCCTATCCTTCTGTAGCTGGTCCTACCCTGAGAAAATTTGGTTTAGCACGCTTTGTGCTTTACTGGACATCATTCCTCTCTCCTCTTTATCTGGGGCTGTTGTTAATACAAAAACACAAGAATACAACACTGCTCTTGAAGTCTTCAGAAATATGAGGTCTTTTAACACAATGCAGGTCCCAAACACCTACATTAAATACAACACCACTGCAAGAGCTCCTTATACACAAGTTGGGACAAAATGGAGTGTCTAGCACATGAAAAAAATACATTACCAGCAACCCTTCAACAACAATTCTTAAATTCTCTTAGGTACAAGGAGTCTATGACAAGGACAAGACATTAACTAAGATTTTAACAGCCTTATAGGCAATTCTGCTATTTCCTGGTGGTTTTCCTTTTCACAATCATTCTGCACACCAGAAAGGGAAGCTCTTCTCACCTTCCTGTGGAACTGGAAGCTGCAGCTGAAGAAGTATCTGACATTCTTTCTTCTCCCTCCCACCCCCCAATCTCACATCAAGACACAAAGCCAGGCATTGCCTCCAGCTTCCTTTATCCTTCTTTAGTTCATCTTAGAAATCTTTTTCTAGTCCACTCTCTTTTCCCCAATTTTCTCATGTATATTATTATTTGCACATACAGTATTTTGATGACCAGCACTAGCACAATACTGTCACCACACAATAAAGTATACTAAAAAATTAAAGTTTACAAGTCTGATTTAGTGCAAGAACAAGCAAAAACAGCTCTTCTGATGCCTGACCACATTAGCTATTCTTCAACAATGCAATTTCATAAAACAGCTAAAAGCCAAAACAAAAACAATTAATACTTTAGCCCTATTTCTCCATAAAAGTACTTTATGCTTGATCCTTCACCTTCATCCCATCTGAATTAAGTGTACCATACCAAATGCTATTTAAGACCACAAACAAATGCCCCGAATGAATACTGAAACAAGTGTTAGTCATATTGTTAATGCTGTTTTATACCAAGTTACACCTCTGTGAGCCAAACCAAGAACAGTCTATTGATTTGCAACTCATTACTGCCCACAGAGGGTGAAACATGGCTTAGTAACTTAGCATCAGCACAATGACCACATCAAAATGAGAGTCTGTGAGCTCAAAATCTGCTGGAAAGAACAAGCCACATATTTTATCTCTGTATCATAGCAATGTATTTTTTCTGCACCTAAAAATTCACTGTATGCCACAAAAATATTCCAGGATTCAACATTTTAAGTAAAAAGGACTGCTACTGAATACAGAGGAACTAAAGGATAATGTGTAAGCACCCTGCTATTCCAGACAGACACATCACATTATCAGCTTAAAACGGGTATATTCATTTTAAAACCAGTCAGCTTTTCCTCCTGCATTGGTTTTGAGGGCATATCAAATACACATAAGAATGTGTTTTTATGATCAAGGCAACACAGCCCCCTAGGATTAGAAGAAAAGTGATAACAGACCTTCAATGTGAAATATATTGGCTGTCTTTGAACGCAGACTAAAGCTGCTACCATGTATTTCCAACATCCAAAGGGCTGCAACATTTCATGTTCTGCTCAACTGGACCCTGTATCTACTGTAATCAGCATGTTTGAGCTGATCAAGCCAAGAACACTAAAAGTGAAGTTATCAGCAGGCAACACCAGCACAGCACTGACAGAGGACCAACCCTGAGACCAGTAAGTACATCAAGGAATTGTAAGGGTTGTCAGCCTGGAAATATGCACAATAAATTGTGAACTGGGTGCTGCTGGGCTGCAGGGAGGGAGAGGAGCACCTCACAGCAAGCAGGCAAGCACAACCTGTACAAATAAGAGAACATAAAGTCCCAAAAGATCACTATTTCTGGAGTAGTGTTGAGCAAGTTTCCTACCACACAACAGACCTCAAGCATGGCAGAAGTCTCATTTTCTATATATATGATGCCTCAGTAGTTGGTGTACCTATGAGCTACTTTCCAAAATATTAAAAAAAAAAAAAAAAAAGGAAAAAAATAAGATGGAGAATAAAAAAGAAATAAAGGTGAAAAAACGAACAACACCACTACAGGAATTTTTGCTTGTATCTGACTGAATTCTATGAATTTAAAATGAAACATTCCAAAACCCCAAGTAACCCTGGAATTCAAACTTAGGAGTAAACCCAAAACGTCTGCACAAAAGTCTGAGAATTGCTTCAAAGATTTTGTTGTAGGATTTTTTGTAATTTTTTGCGAGTTGGTGAGGAGATTGTTTTGTTTGAGGTGTTTTAGAAAACCAAAATAAACACAAAAAAAAAAAGGAAAAAAAAAAAAAGAAAGATGACGACTCAACCGTATCACAGCAAATTCAATTCAGTGGATTGGTCTCAACATTAACACCCAACCCAAACCATTCTGTGGCTGTCAGTAATGAGGCCAGAGAGTAAATGATTATCAGCCACAACTTGAAAAGGACAAGGAAGGATGTGGATATAGGAAGGAAAAGTAATTCTGGAATGCTATCATAATTAAAATCAAGAAGCCATCTAGAGAAGGGTTTTCATCTTTCAGAACCAAAAGCAAATAAGACCTAAACATCCCATAGAGATGATAACTAGGGAGTAACATTAGAGTCTGGTAAACTCTAGGAGCACCTACCTCAGCCTGTAAACCATGTATGTCTGAATTAATCTGCTCCCCATCCAGATGTCAACAGACAGCCCACAAATACAGAAAGAACTCAGTAGCTCTTTCAGTGATACAGCACCAAGTACAGGGTGCTTCTGCACATGAAGTACTAACACACAACAACTGAAAGCAGTAATGTTCAAGTGATAGACGTTAAAAAGAAATACCCCGGGAGAAAGAGAAGAACAAAGCACTTGTTTCCTTTCTTTCCACATGACAAAGTTCAAAGGGTAGGGCCTTTGGTACTTATCTAAACACTTCACATGCTGTGGGTGGAGAATGGAAGGAGAGCAGCCCTGAGGAGAAGGAATTGGGGGTGTTGGTGGAAGAGAAGCTCAACATGGCCAGGCCATGTGCCCTCACAGCTCCTAAACCCAAAGGCATCCTGGGCTGCATGCAAGGCATCGTGGGCAGCAGGAGAGGGGGGATTCTGCCCCTCTGCCCTGCCCAGGTGAGACCCCACCTGCAGAGCAGCCTCCAGCCCTGGGGTCCTCAACATGAGAACAACATCAACCAGCTGGAATGGGACCAGAAGAGGGACACAAAGATGCTCAGAGTGCTGGGGCACCTCTGCTATGGAGAGGAGCTGAGAGCTGGGGTTGTTCAGCCTGGAGAAGGGACCTTAGAGCCCCTTCCAGTGCCTGCAGTTGCTCCAAGAGAGCTGGAGATGGACTTTGTACAAGGGCCTGGAGTGACAGAACAAGGGACAATGGCTTTAAGATGAAAGAGGAGAGATTTAAACATCAGGAAGAAATTCTTCCCTGTGAGTGTGGTGAGGCCCTGGCACAGGGTGCCCAGGGAAGCTGTGGCTGCCCCATCCCTGGAAATGTTGAAGGTCAGGTTGGATGTGGAAGGTGTCCCTGCCTGTGTCAGGGGTTTGGAACTGGACGATCTCTAAAGTCTTTTCCAATGCAAAGAGTTCTGTGATTCTTTCCTCCTTGTCCTTCTTACTGACATTCTGGTAGATCAAATCAGTGCAGCCTTCCTGCTTTCCCTCTTTCCCTATCTAGGACACTTGTTCTACTCTAAATTTGTACAGGAACAATAAAAACCAGAATGACCATCTAACCAGGACTTCCAAGGGAAACATGCACTCTTTGTAGCAGCCATCTAATACCAAAGAACCATAAAATACTGACATTTTTTAGGTTCATGCCTGTCTCAAACCACCAAAATCCCCAATAATCTATTTTTTTTCCTAACAGTTTCCAAACTTATTAGATGCTTACAGGCTTTGTCACTGTAGCATCTAAATATACCACAGTGATTTTTTTTCCTCTAGAGGAAATTATCCTAACCCACTAACTACACAGGCAGTTTAAAACAAAAACTCCTCAGGTCAGATGACTAAAGAAGACAAATATTTTCCTTTGATACCAATGACAAGCCCAGTCAACTGAGATAAAAGGCTTTGAATACCTTTAAAAGAAGGCAGGGCCAAGACTACAATTCAGGGTAGTTTTGTTTGGGTTTTATCCTGAAGTATCACTTACAGCTAACCTTTCTGACACCACTTATTTTTCTACTAGTAAAAAGTTCTACTGTGAATATTTTTTCTTAAATCACCAGCCTGTAAGAAGTGGATCTACCTGAAGTTTTGGTGAGGTTTTTATATTTACGTCTTTTAAAAGTAGTCCTCTCACCCAACTCAAATTCATGTTCAAAAGAGGTCTAAAAACCAAAACACAACACAGCTAAATTGCTATGTAAAAACCGTAACTGATTCACTAGAAGAAAATCCTTTTAGCAAAACTTTAATGTTGCACTTTTAAATCTGTAAAACAGGTTAATACTAACAAGTATATGCCACTACTTCTCTTGACATGTGTAATCAAATATTTAAACACAGAATAATGTATCAAGTACACAACAGTGATGACTTACAATGCAGGGAGCAGTTCTGGTTGAGAACAGGGAAAATGCATTTATAGGATATAGTTGTTAAATGGTCTCACTAGCAGCAAATCATTCTAATCACTTGGGCTACATCCCGCTTCTTGCCAGCACATTTTTTATTACATCTATCTACTAGTAACAGAAGAACTTTTGAATCAAACTCCTCTAGTCCCAGAACAATATTCTTAAGCCCCTCTAGTCCCAGAACAATATTCTTAACTGCAAGTATTTGTTTTCACCAGAAAAAGATGCAAAATTCCTCCCCACCCCTTACTTTTATTAACCTTTCTGTTCCTGCTGTAGATAATTGGAAACATTTTCTATTCTTGGGCCTACAAAGCTTTTGCTGATGGTTTTTCTGTTGCTGCATCACAGAACATTCTGAACATGGACCAGATAAAAATGATGCATGCAATTCTCTCCAAAGATTATATAAAGTCCATTGTGATAAAACAGATTATTGACAGTGAGAACAAACATGCGAACACACAATATAAACAGATACTACGAGCCGATAATGGAATATTCCACAACTGCATGAAGATAATTACAAAAGAACAGCTTGTTAGGAAAGCTCTGAAAAAACTGTTAATTACTTCATTTAGCAGAATTGCCTTTTGTCTTCAGCCTCCTCTTCATATGGCTAGAGCTAATAATTTAAGTGTAAATCAGCTACATAAGGATAACTTCTTTGGCTGATATATACACCCAACAACAATACATTTAAGCTCCAAAGACTTTCTCAATGCTTCATATAGGATTCCTGAGAAGGAAACATTGTTTGGATTTCCTAGGAAATCAATCTGCACTGGTTTAGAGATTTTGTAAAGTCAACATTGTACAGAAACTACTCGAGTTCAAGATGTTTAACGCAAACACTCAATTTGCCTCTGCAAAAAATCCCAAAAAATTAATGATGCTAAAAATAACCCTTCTACAGCAGTGAGAAAGCTGTAAGATGACTCAAAACACTTTGTAAGCTTACCAGGTCTGGCAGCAATGCAGATAAATTGCTACAGACTTGAACTGAGAGTTCACAAAGTAACGTGCCAGAGAGAGCAGAACCACAGCTGGACAGTGAAACTCCCCAGTGACTTCCCAATCTAGTAAAACTGACAGTGTAAAAAATATGGCTCAAATTAATTAGGAATTGAGTCATCATGGCACTCAGTCCTACATGACAAGAGTGATTTAACACTCAGGGGTGCTGCCATACTAAAAAAAGGGGAAACACAAAAAGGAACGGCAACTTTCTGTGAATATACTACTTTTGCCACACTTGGAAAATATGGTTGTCTGTATGCCTAGAGAAAGGGTCTCCAGAAAGTTTGTCATGCCTTGCTGAATTCTCGGAACTAAAAATTCTCTGTTAAAATTACAGGTGTTTCCAGTGATGCAAGCACAATAAAATCAAGGCTAATTCTCCTATGCACAGCTTCTGAGGGCAAAATAATCAAGTTAAAGCACAAACATGAGAAAAGTACTGACAAAAACTGCAAATGCAACTGGCATCAGATGTCTAAGACATGTGGAACCTGCCATTTTTGTCCACAGGCCAAAGCCTGTACATAGAGTGCTGAATTCAGGGTTGTGCCAACACAGCAAATAACTACAGTTACAATACAGACTAACTCATAGATTTAAAAGCATAACTCTCTTTACCAAAGCATTCCTTCCAGAGCACTGACAAATTTATTTCAAGTGGGTAAAAACATTTGTTTACAAAACAACTCAGGTATGCACAATGTTGAAAAGAAGTTTCACTATGAACAAAACTCTCTCTTCAGTTCTCTTTTATTAAGAACAAACCCTAAGAGTTAACAGGAGTTATTTCATGATGCAAAAGTTTACCTGACAGAGATTAATCTAAATCTTGTAGCAAAAGGAAATACTAATGTTCTGAAAAGCACCCTCACTTAACCTTCACTCTTGCTTGATGTAATCAGAATTCAGCCATCCCTTCAGAGATCTGCTTTTCCCCTACGTGCACCTCCTGGGTGGGACACTTACCCCAGACAGTTCCAACTGCCTGAAACTGGAACCACAGACAAAAGATAAACTGTGTTTGTTGAGCAGCTTCTAATACCATGGCTTTTAATGTCTTTTGCAACAAACCAAGTCCATCCTTTCCCTGGAAGGCCAAGCCTCACCTCTTCATAAATCTCTGGAATATAATGCTTAGAGGAGCTTTCCTTCAAGAAAGTCATTATTGGTGCATGCCCTTATTTGAAATATTACAGTCTCTAAGTACTTCACATCTCTGAACAGAGAAGAAAGGAAACTAAAGCAATTACAGTAAAATGTATTCCCCATTGAAATCAAACATTTTGATTTAAAGTGTAGCAAGTCACCCTTACTACATTCACCAAAGAGGTAATCTCTGAGCACTTTTGCTGAATTAACTTTAACTTCTGAATTAGGCTGTCTCAGACCAAGCCACTCTAGTCCATACCAGTAAAGATAGTACTGCTGTGCTTGTCCAGAGCACTAGAAATTATTCCCTCAGTCCAGGAGTGAGGCACACAAATGACACGTAATGCTCACCTCTTATCTCATCTTTAAGTCTGCTGCTACCATACTGGATGGGGATAAAAACAAAACATTTTACAATCATAATGTATGCTCACTCACTATGCAAAATTAATACTGTTTTCAATATCAGACAACTGGGCTTGATTGAAATCTGGTTAAATTTTGTCTTTGGAATTTTGAGAATTTCCTTGTACAGAGACCAGAGTTCTTTTCAGCATCTACTAATAAAAAGTCCAAGGATCTACCCTGAGGTAAAACTTTGTGTACTTCAACAGACTAAAATGTTACTTATTCAAATCACACAGGAACTGAGAAGACTGACCCACACCACCAAGTCCCCCTGCTGCACACATGAAGACTTTCCAATTCTGAATACACATAAAGCCAGAAAATCTAAAAAACCAGCCCCCACAGCCTGAACAGTAGCATTAACACCATAAACTACATCCTCCAGATATTTCTGATATGCATATTTTTCTGAAATGTGCATTTTTCACACATTTCTTTAAATCTAAAGTAAAATGGATTTCAAAATTCTTTAAATAAGTGAGTAGAGAAGATTCAGTACAGATCCTGTTCACTTCAGCTTATGAACTGCATTCAAAAAAAGGAAAAAAAGTTTGAGACAGAAAAAAGGACATTTATAAAGCAGTTGAGAAAACATACACGCAGAGCTCAACAATTATACAGCTACAAGGTTACAGTTGGATACTTTCTCTAAGCAACGTCTAAGACCTTAATCACCAAGAAATGCTTACTCCATAATAAGACGACACAGAACTGTGAAACAAGTTTCTATTTCACAGGCACATAAAGCATTCCCAGTGTTCTGGTGATAAAGTGCAAATATGTATTTTGTAACATCATCAGTAGAGATACTTCTGGTAGAGATACTACTGGCCTGACTCAGACCAGTCCCTGGCTGCCTTTTGTTAAAAAGAAAAAGCAGAACTCTGTATGCTGATCTCATTCACTTTACCTTTTTATTGACAGCATTATAGATTAGCTGAAATAAAAAAGACTATTCCAGTTGGAAGGAACCTACCAGGATCATCTGGTCCAGCTACATGACCACTTCAAGGCTGACCAAAAGTTACAGCATGTTAAGGGCACTGTCCAAGTATCTCTTAAGACACGGCCAGACTTGGGACAGACAGACACCTCTCTAAGGAGCCTCTTCATTCTCCCGTTAAAGAAATGCTTCCTAATGCCCAGCCTAGTCCACGTGCTTGTTTTAAGCGAACTTTGAGTGCATCCCTCTATACCTGTAAGAGCAGGGGGGGGCTCACGTTTTACATCAGGACCACCTGCCTGTCTGTGAAACCTGAAAGGACTAATTCATCGCTGGAAGCACGAGATCCAGTTCTGGTTAACTAAACTGTCTCAGGGATGGAACCAAAGCACAGCAGTTAAAGATTAAATGATAATGTCAGTGGGAATGCATCAGTGGGATCGCCGCAGAGGATGCCTCCTCGCAACTTCTCTTAGCACCAGCAAAGCCACACAAAGCTCGCTGGCAGGAAGTTTGGGATTCACGATTTATTCTCGTATTTTACCCTCTTCCCCTAAACACCTCTGAGCACGACATTCGGCTTGTTATTTACTACAGAAACACCCCCAAGTTTGCCCACTGCCATTAGAAAGGTGGGGGGGAGCAGTGAAGAGGCAAACCCCGTCATCAGATCCCCTTTGCAGGCGCCCTGTCCCCACCCGGAGCTGCGGGAGCCCCCCAAAAGCAGCCACCCCCTCCCGCCTCGCCCCGGGCCCGCAGGGGCACCGGCCGGACCCCCAGCCCGAAGAGCCGCGGCGACGGGGACACTCACAGGTCACGATGGGCTTGTTCTCCATGGTGTAAATCACGGGGGGCTTCTCCCTGCCCTCCTCCTCCTCGGCGGGGTCCATGAGCGGGCGGGGTCGTCAGCCCCGGCTCCCCCGCCCGGCCGGCGCCATGGGAACACGGCCGGGGGCTGGGACGGGACAGGCCGGGCCGGGCCGGGCCGGGGGTGGTGCTGCCGCTGCCGCCCCCCCCCCCACCTCCCCCCACCCCCTTCCCCGCGTCCCCGCAGCGCCGCTCCGGAGGGGAAGGCGGGCGGGAGAGGCTCATCCGCTTCCTGGATCACCGGGCAGGCATTACCGCTTCCGGGGAGCGCCGCCGCCGGGGCACCCGGAAAAGGGGGAATGCGGCGGGCAAGGAAGGGAAGCGCGGCCCGGCACCGGAGGGAGGTCCCGGCATGCGGGGACCCGGGGCGGGGCTGCCCCTGAGGGAGGGCCCGAGGCGCCCGAGGGTCAGAGCACCCCGGGCCGCCCCGGTCGGTGACGGCCGGCGTGAACGGGGTGAATCACGGAATGGTCGGGGTTGGAGTGACCGGAGGAGATCACTCGGTCCATCCCCCTGCCCACACAAGGTCACCCAGAGCAGGTGACACGAGGATGCGTCCAGGTAGCTCTGAAATGTCTCCAGAGAGGGAGACTCCACACCCTCCCTGTGCAGCTGTTCCAGAGCTCTGCCACCCTCAAAGGAAAGAAGTTCCTCCTTATGTAGGGGTGAAACTTCTCGTGTTTTAGTTTATGCCCTTTGCTCCTTGTCCTGTCGCTGGACACCACCGAAGAGGCTGGCACCATCCTCTTGACACCCTCCTGGGAGATGTTTATAAGTATGGGTGAGATCTTTCTCAGCCTTCTCTAGACTAAACAGGCCCTGCTCCCCCAGGCTCTCCTCATAGAAGAGATGCTCTTTATTAAAATTAATCTTATTTAAATTCATTGCGGGAGTTCTGTGAGGCTTTGGTGGACTTCATGGGCAGCTGCCCGATGTGTCATTCCCACGGCTGTTCCTGGCTAGTTCAGTGGGAGTCAGAGCATTAGGGATCTATTTTCCACTGACTACAAATATATAAGTAAATATAACCCTTGAAGTTTAATGATTTATAATGTAGGGTTTTAAATGCATGGAGATAATAACACCCCATTACACTTCTGTTGAGTCTAATTAGTGGTATTAGATCCATAAAATTGACCCTTGTTTTACTTTGCACTGAGATGCTATTCCTTTCTTTTAAATAAATCTCCTGTTCACCTTGGTCATCTGTAGTTTATTCAGAATCAATGCCAAACTTAGAGGGTTTGCATTTACTGTCTCAAATAAAAGTGAGTAAAATCTAGAAGGGCATATTGAAAGTAGCCTACCAGAAGGGGTAAAAAATGGAAAACACTGCATACATGTGTAAAGCCAAATGTAACCTCAGGTAGGACTATAAGTAATCTGTGAATTAATCATAACTCTTTATTGCAGAGTGGCATTGTGCTCAGGTGGTTTGGGTGTTCAGGTATTTACAGAAGTCAATTTGTTTAGAATTTTCTTTCAGTAAAACCTTAGCCCTGTTTTCTGGACTCTAAAATGTTGATTCAAAAATACTTACAGCATCCTTATAACATATTTCATTCCTTAATACTGCTGAATACTCCCAGTTTTATCTCTACCATTTTACTGTGGGGATTATTGGTTGTTCCCTATTTGAATAATTTCACCAACACATGCACAGAAATTTGCTTTCACTTTGGTTGTAACAAAGCTTGTTTCCTTGGCACAGTCAGACTTTAAGAATTTTATATAGCAAAATAAATTGTTTTACCTGATTTTCAGGTTTAGGTGAGCAGCTGGACATGAACATTTTTTTAGTGCTGTGAGAGTCAAGATATATCATGGTACAATTTTATTTTAAAAATGTCAGCACTTAAACCTGTTTTACAGTGTAAGTGGTAAGTGTATGGCAAAAATTATTTACTGAAACAGAAAAGAAAAAACCCTCTTTATGCACTTAAAAAAATTAGAAATTCCTCCCAGTAAGCTCCAAAGTAACTAATTTTGTGCATCTGTCAAATGGTCCTGAACAGCACAGGTAGGGAAACAGGTACACCAAAGTCAAATCTATTTATCCTCTTTTCTCAGAGATTAGAGCTAAGGCAAATAAATTCGTTTGGATTAACATTTTAATCACTATAGAATTTGATAAACAATTTGATTTCCTTTAGCTTTTATGTTGCAGTGTACCTGTTTCTATTAAAAACAAACATAAAAACACTTCCGAAAACAACCAACAAAAAGATAACCCCTGTCCTAGCCCCACTTGCTATTTTTGATAGCAAGTGAAGCAAATACTTCTCCATTTGTGGCTTTTTCCTAAACTATCTTCTCCCTCCCAAAAAACAAGACAGACTGTTTATTATAGACAAGAAGACTAAAGAAAACAACTTTTCACTGTCTCAGGTGTTTAATTGCCAAAAATATTTGAAAGTCATTTTGATAGGGAAGTGAGATTGACTGGTCTCTGATGGGAAAAGTAGATCTTTTATAGCAAACTGCACAGAGAAAAAAAATCAAGCATTTGGAAACCGAGACTTTGACAGTGTTGTGCTTTTACCTTGCATTTTGAAATTAATAGATGAAATGTTCCTTCTGGGGAAAATATGGTAAAGGAAAAAAGGGGCCACTTGAAGGGCAACTGGAATTTTGCTTTTCCTCTTTTACACGAACTAAAATACTCTCTGTCTCTACTAGAAATCATTACATGTCTTAAATGAATATTAATTTTGTATCCACAAAACATAATCATTACAGACACCAGGGCACTGTGGTGCTACAGTTCACTCCAATTTTTCAACCTCACATCTATGGCAAGATGAAATTTAATTCTTGCCTATCAGTCTGTCTCTTTAGCCAAACAAATACTCTTCACCATTTCAGATTGCTGGGTGTCAGGTGCCTAAAACACTTCTGTTGCCACATTAGCAGGGCAGAATTATGCCTGCACTTTGATTGAGGAGTCAGTAAGAGAGAAGGAGCTGAATTTGAGGTAGTTCATGGCCAGGCAGAGCCTGTACAAGTGCTTATATGTATCAGCATTATCATTTCTATTCCAGCCACAGGCTTAGTGCCCAAGTAGGTCACCTCTGGGATGGATCTTGACTTTGAGGCACAGTATAAAGGAGCAGATTAATCTAGGAGGCGTCTGTATGACTGGATGGAAAGACTGCATGTATATTACTAAACCAGGAAGAGTTTCCTGGTTTCCAAGTCTGTGCATCTCATTTTCCTGTGCATTTCAGGTCAGTGTGGACAGAAGGGCACAGCAGCCTTTCTTTTCATCCCTATTTCACAGCCTGGCTTCTGCACAGAGCAGAGGTGTGCTGATGGAGCAGGGCCATAGCACACACCATCAACACTCGGGTGGGTGTTCACAGGAACGGGGCTCAAACAGGAAAAACAACCTCAGAAAAATAGACTCTCTCCCAAAACAAGGCACATAAACTCATTATATTTCCACCCAGACTCTGCACATCACACTCACTTGGTTTAACTACACTTCATTACCTGTTTCGTTAGCAGTAGCTGGTGTCTCTTCCAACTTTCACTTTGTGCACGCTGCCTGTGCAGCCTCACCACTTCTCCCTCAGTTCATAGCTTCTCTCTGCAATAGGATTTGTAAGTTACCATACAGAATTCAAAATTTTCTCCTGTCAAAATTTTGCACCGTTGTTCTTCTGTGATGTTTCTTCTTACTGATGAGTTAGAGATTTATACACCCAACTGCCAGCAGGCAGTCCCATCAGTACTACCTGGCTGGGTTTGGGTTAGGCTAGCTTCATGGGCAGTTTCTGTGGCTTTTGGGAACTCTCCATCCTAGAGGAGGAATGAAGTCTGACTTGAAAGGTGAGAATTGTTTCAGAGAAAGAAACTGGTTTCAGAGGTGCTGTTTGTGTATATTGTGTGGTGGTTAATGTAAAACAAGGGTTAAATTTCTCATTGTCCTGTTCTATCATATTTTGTATGCCCAAACCCAGTGGCACAGGTGTCAGGCAAACAGAGGAAGTCAGCATATCCCATATCCCTTTTTCTGCTCCTGAATTTCCATTTCCTTTTTTTTCCCCTTGCTCCTCTTCTGTTATGAGTTTGTTTAAATGATGTGCTCTGCAAGGCAGGACAAGGTATTTCATTGTATAATATTTGGCACTTAACTTGATCAAAATAAAACGTTGTTGTACCCTTAAGAACCATATCACAGAGATTAATGACCTCAGTAACTGCAAGAGAAGCAGCAGTGGTTTTCTGAGGAACTCAATCCCATGTCTCAGTTCTCCCAAAGAGCAAGAAGGTTAATTAAATCCTGGCTCTTTGTTGTAACATTAAATCCTAAAATATCATGTCAGCCTTCAGGTCTCTACTGGGAGAACTCTTGGTGAATTTCTTTCAAATATTTAAGCAGCAGGAAAATGAAAGGAAAACACTTAAAGTGAATCCCTAATTGCCTTATGTTTTGATGCAGTGTCCATTACAGGGGAAAACCCACATTTGAAAATGTTCCTGCTGAGTTTGAAAATTATGACAACCATCCTATTTTGAGGAAGCAGAGAGAGAAAAGATAAACAGAAAGAATGGTGTTGATGAAAGGAAATGATTACCAGCAGGCAAGGTTTTGATAGGAGGAAAGTAAAATTCTTATGCCAGGATTCTGTCGGGATGAAGACAAAACCAGCAGTGTCTACAGGACAATTTGATTCCCCCTCTCCACTGTTATCTAAGATAACCAGGGCCCAGGGGTATCATGGTAGATCCTAGGATCCCAGGATTTGCTAGCAATAACAGTCATGAATTTCTTGTATCCTCTCAATCATATAAAATCCAAGTAAAGATTTACCATGAAAAATCTTATCTTTATATTCTCTGTATCTGACCACACTCTAACATTTCTGCTGGATGTAGTGGGTTGAGCCTGGCCTGCAGACACACAAACACTCACTCTCCCATCCCCAGCAGGACAGGGGGAGAAAAGAAGAAAAACAGAAGTGGGAATGCACATGGGTTGAGATAAAAACAGTTTATTAGGTGAAGGAAAGTGACAGAAATGAAGCAAAGGAAATCATTCACCCCATCCCACATGCAGAACAGCCATTCTCCAAACAGAAACCACCTTGGAAGCCAGAAATGTCCCTTTCTCTGTCCCAGTTTTTACTGGTGACCGTGACCTTTTGGCATTGTATTGTACATAAGGAAAAGCCCTTTGCCCAGTTGGGGTCAGCTGGCCCAGCAAAGTCCCCTCACAGTCTCTTGCCTATCCCAACCTACTTGCTGGAGGAAAGGAGTGTCCAGTTCTACTTGTTTTTACAATAATCTCATTTAACAGATTGGGTTGGTTTCCCTGCTATGACTTAGTGTAGGATTATGCCAGAGATATTAATGAAATAATATCCAGACTTTGACAGATTGTCACCCACTACTTAAAACTGAGCCTGTAGATGGACAGTCCTGGGTGAAATGGTAGGAGAGAGCTTATACATGTCCTTTTTTACTGAAGTTTTAGGTTCTGTCTGACCTGAAATGATTACAGAAGAGAAATTTTATGGGGAAGATGAATGTTTGAATGTTCAACAGTAGCAAGTTTTGGAATGAAAAACTGAAGGGATTTCTAGAGAAAGAGTCCCTTTTCAGGCTTAGCATCAACTTTCACCTGTGGAGAAAGTTCAAACAAACTTTTCCAATAAGGTTGAAGGATTAATCCTCACTTGTAGGGATTTTTCTTTGATACTTTGGTAATTAATATTTATGGAGAAATGGATATTGGAGTCCATGGGCTTCCACTGAGATGATCATCACTCCATACAGTGTTTGGGATTAAAAATAAAACAACATAATAAATATAACTAAGTTTTACAGAATTGGTGAAGGAAACTTTATCCCAAAGGAAGAATTATTCAAGGAGTCAGGGGAGAAGCAAAAGCCTAGTTTTATGTTTTCACTTTGATTTGTGGCAGCAGTCAGAAAACTGTCACCAAAAGGCACAGAAAGTTTAACTGAGGGAATTCTGTTTTTAATTAACTGATTTCATGAAATCACAGCCACCTACAGAAACAGAAAAAAAAAACAAAAGCTAGATTTTTATATTTGGGAAAATAATTTTATAAGATTGTAAATTCCTTTTTTTTAAATGAATACTTTAAAAGCCACCTTGTCTTTTTTGAATTAGTATATAGCCACAAATCATTAGTGGTACATAATAATCAGAATGTTGGCTTTTTATTTCATATTGTTGGGAATTAATCATTGACAGAAATACATTTAGTAGCAACAAAACCAGCATGGGGAACCAATTTGCATAGAAGCTCTATTCAAGAGCATTTTCCTTCCATCCATAGATTTCTGGAGCAGAATCTGCTGTGTTTTGTGAACTGTTCCCCATCACCAGAGTTAGAAAAATATGGGAATGTAGAGAAGGTGACAGTAACTGTGGAAGAGCTGCTGCATGTCTCTGTTCTGAATCCCCTAAATGACCACGGGACAAACCAGAGGGACAAAGTTGAAATGTGGGACCAAAGAACTTCTGGAAGGGTCAGGAAAAGCAAACAGCCTGAAGAAAGGGAGAGAAAAAAAGAGAAATCATAGAAATGCTTATTTTGAATCCTCTTTATAGCACAGAAAATATTTAAGAAAAGAGTCTACAGAAATACAGGCCAGCATGTGAGGGCAGAGCAGCTGGAGAAAGGAGGAGATGCTCCCTGGCCTGGAAGGGAGAATCAGTACCTTGCTATTTGTCCAGCATAATCTTCACAATCTTTTCAACATCAGTCTCTGCCATCTGGGACTCCTTTCCTGGTGCTGCCTCTCTTCTAGCACCCCTTGAGACAGACTTTCCTCCTCCTCCAAACAGTTTGCTTTGACTAGTTCTCTAAAATCCTACTCATCCAGGGAGGATGCCACAAAAAGGCAGTGTGTTTGAGTTATCAGAGGCAGCTCCAACTTGCAGACATGAGAAAGGCATTTGGACTCAGATCTAGTGCTGAGTGTGTTACAAGCATGCCAACCCACCTCAGCAAAGAGGAACGAGTTCAGAGTGTGAGATTTTGAGTAGGAAAGTATAAACATCATTACCAGGATGTTAATGTTACACATCTAATGATGCCAGCAACTGCTCTTGCTCCCCCTGTACCACATGAACCACATTAAAGAAAGAAGAGGGAAAAGCAGACATGACAGCCCTTATTCCAAGCTAATTCTGAAGACCAGAGGAATTCAATCTGCAGCTGAGCTACCACTGCCCTTGCTTCCTTTTCTTCTCCCCCTACACATCATTTAGATCCATTTCCCAAGCCACTCGAATATATTTAGTAACTTGCTAGCAATAGTGCAGTGATCTTGGGGCCTTTCACAGCTCCCTGAAATCCAAACAACTTTTCAACCAGTATGGGCAGAAATAAGGTCAGGTGCCAGCAGGCAGAGAAGGCCCTCAAGCCCCAGGAGTTCCTGCAGCTCTGGGCTGTGTTCAAGATAGACCCGAGCTGCAAAACAGAAACATTTCAGCTGCCAGCAGGGAGACACAGGGCTAATTAGCAGGTCTTGAACAGCAAGATTCAAACTGAGAGCATCCAGCACTCCCCTTGGTTTTTCATGGATGCTACTTCTCTGTATCACCTGCCTCTGTTCCCTAAGCACCCACCTTTTCCCTGCTATCCAGCCCTGCTGAGCAAGGAGCTGTAGTAGTGTCATGAGAACATCAGCTCAAACTGTGTGAAAATGGAAATCAATTCTCCTGACTCATGAAAGAGGTTTGTGTCAGGAGTTTCATTCTCATTTATGCCACAAGTATGAGTGGCAGAGAGCCCAAGGCAGAGTCCCAGGACAGTCACACCTCCACATAATTCTGAACTTCCTCTTGAGACTGGAGACCTTAGAAGAAAAGGGTTGTTTGTCTGGAAAATTACCCGATCCTGAGAGGAGTTAGAGGCACAGAAAGATACACATTTGAACACTGGCTGTTCTTTGGAAAAGGGGGAGGTAAAGGGACCACCCCCATGGGATGTTTCCATGCACAATTCAAGTGCAGAGGCTTTGGTACCACCACCAGCAACGTGATTTCATCACCAGACACAGGAAACCTGTCATGGGCTGCCATGAGGGCCTGCAGAGAGCACAATGTTTAATTTAATCTGTGTACAGCCAGAGAGCTCCCTGCTCCCAGTTTACAAGGTAATTCACTGTTCTTTTATCAGCTATACTCTGCAGTCTGTACCTGGACTCTCTCAGCTCAACCCTTTCCTCCAGAATATATTCATTTCTATTCATTTTTATTTACTACACGATTAGAAACATAGATGTGTAGTCACTTTAAAAACCACATTACAAAAAATATTATTAAAATACACCTTTACTAATTATGCTTTTGTGCAAACACATCATAGTACTTCTGGGTTGTTACTTCATTTATCATCTTTGTTAGGAGTAGCTTCTGAAGAGTAAGAGTTCTGAAGAGCTGGTAAGAATGAGACCATAAAATTTCTAATTCAATTTTCTAGACAATAAGGATCTATTCTAAGGATCTTCTAAGGATGATTGTTTAATCTCTGCCCATCATGCCAGCCTCAGAAAGAGCTCACACATGTCCAAGGGATAATGTAAAACTGTTGGGAATAAGGAAGAAGGGAATCTTAGAGTTACACCATTATTTAAATACTCCTCTCTGCATTTATCAAGGGAAAGCTCAATTCCAAATTAGAATGCGAAATTATTAGTTGTTAAATTAAAATGCATTATTAATTAGAAATTAGATTCCCTTGCAAGCTTATCTTGAGCAGGTCCTCCCTGGGTGGCAAAAGTGAAGTACTACAATAATGAAGTCTAAAGAAGAGGCCCATGAAGCCATTCATAATAAGCATAGAAGTAAATATTCTGTTGAGAATTCCCCCCTTCAGAATCCTTTTTTTAATTTTTGTATCCTGCCATGACAGCAGCACCCTCTCAGAAGGTTCAATTGATGGGGTATGTGTGATTTCATGGAGAAGAAGGAGGGTTAAGCAACCAGAGACTCAGCAGTAGCGTAAGTTTTGAGATCATAAAGACATCCAGGCCACAAAGGCTATTTCCACCACAGGTTTCTATTCCAGGCTTTGATCCTATTATACCCCAGTGCTCTTAGTAATAAAGCTACTGAGACAGCTGTAAAACAAAATATATCATTGATGGGAGAGAAAGGACAATGAAATCTCTCATCAATTCTTGCTTTGACCACCACTGCCCCCCAGATAATACAGCAGCAAATATTTCAAACAGATGATGCTGCTTAGATCCAGGTCCTGTAGCAGCACTGCAAACAAACCTTCACTCCTGTTAGTCCTTTTCAGCTGTGCCTGAAGACATGAAGGTACTGAGAGCCTTGCCCTGAGCACCAAACTGAAGCTGAGTAAAACTAAGCTTGAACCTTCCTCCAGGAGCGGTTGAGAAATGAGGTTTCCTCTTGCAAGTGGAACAACAAAATTCTGATATTTCATTTTTGTAAAGGTGCTGTATAGTTATGATGTTTTGTTTTGTATCTTGAGTGGGATTGAGTACTGTTTTGTCACAGGCTGCACAGCAGATGCAAGGCTCTTTATCCTTCTGCTGGGTGGAATAGCAAATCTCCTTGTCTGAGGGAGACAGAAGGGAAAATCTGGGTATACTGGTGGTTTGGGTGACACTTCTGAACCTGTGCTGAAATCTCTGAGAAGCCCAAGGGAATTAAACACTGACTTCCATCAGACTGAAAAGGAAGTCATGTGCCTAATCCTATTAGTGCCTGTAAAATTCCCAGACCTAACATTAGCTCCAGAGGTTACTCCACCAAGAGATCCCTTTGAGATTAAGCAAAAACCCCCATATTGCTTCCATGCAATTTGTTCTCCTTAACCATGTTATTGCTTTGGAGTTAACAGCAATAATTTATGTTCCATTATGTGCAGTACTTAATTTAGATAGGCCAGCTGCCTTCCTGCATTGCTGCCAGCAAAAGAGTGCACACTCTCAGGAAATAACAAATTTGCAGGTTTCCCTTGCCTGCCTTTTTAATCTTACTGGAGTTCTGGCCCAGGGGTGCTGGGGGGATGTGGTTTCTTTGTTCCCATCTAGCAGGGAACTAACCCTGGTGTGAGCAAGTTTTCCTCCCCAAAAATGCAGAGTTCCAGTCTGCAGCACAGGGTTGTGTCTTGTCCACAGCTCACAGCTGGAGAATATTCAAAAGCCTTTTCATAAGAGCATTTATTAGCAGTTTGAGGTCTTTTCCATCCTTTAAATTAATCTGGAAAGAAATATGGGGTTTGCCAGGTAAACTCTTTTATCGTGTTCTGTTAGAAAGTCTTGCTCTGAACCTACCTGCTGGCAGGAAGAGGAAACAGTGCATCCTTCTGGCAGATTATGCCATTATAATCCAAATATATGCTCTATACTGAAAACTTTAAAATCATTAATAAATTAAATTTTAAAAAATCAGAATTTTGCCATAAAACTTAAAAAAACGTAAAACTAAATGATGGGAATCACACAATCATGTGCTGAGTGGATCATGAGAAGAAGAAAGTAGCAAAACAGGAAAGAGTTTTGCCTGCTCATTCAGCATTGATTGTAGTTTCCCTGTTCCTCAGTTTTGTGCAATTGCTTAAAGTAAAGCCTTTCACAGCTGGGAGAAAGCCCAGTTGTGCCTAAAAGAAGTCATCCCTGTTTGGTCAAACATGGCACTTGCAGCAATTGTGTGAAGAGAGGAGTAACCTCAGAGAGAAGGATTTTCCCCCAGTGAGCCTCAGGGGATCAGCTCAGCTCTGTGGCAGAGTGGACCCTACTTTTATCACCTACAAAGCAGCTTTGCTACACAGAGGCAAAGGACAGCAGTCTCCTACCTTTGACAAGGTGCTCTGAGCTGATAGGAAGCAAACAGGAATTAGCATTTTCCTGAAAATACCTGTGGAATTCATATTTCACTGCAGCAAAGGTGGGAGGAGATTTGTATGTGTTCCTAAACTATTGGTTTCTCTCCTCTAATGATCTTCCTTATAAATGGAGCAACCACTAGCACTTAACTACTTGTAACTTCATTGGATAAGTGGAAAAAAAAGAGATGTCACAACTAGGCCAGCGCTGAATTTGGCTTTTTCAAGTGTTGCCTGACATCAGCAAGATGAAAAACAAAGGCAGTTCACACCACAAGGCACAACAAAGTAAAACAAGCAGTGCTCTGAGCGAGCTGTGCCCTGCACTGCTGCCTGTATCCCATCAGTCCCGTGCTGTGTCTGCATTGAGGCAGTGACCACACATGGCACAGGGCACCTGCTTTTGGCACCCTGCTTTTGGCACTCTGCTTTCTAGCAAATGCCTTGGTAAATAAACTATGTGCTTTGTCTTTCCTGCAGAGAGCAGAAATGCCTGCTCTGGGTTCGTCAGCTCAGGTGTCACAATTCCAGCTCCAGCCCCAGCAGCTCATCATAGCAGTGCTGTCCCTTTGGCACAAACCTTTATCACAGCACAATGTAATGATGTTGGCAGTATAGGGGGCTTCTATATGTGCATGTATCTCATGTAATGTATTGATATCATATATATTTTTGTGGGTGACCCATAACCCCTAGCAAGAGAAAAGGCTAAGTGAAGATCAGTGAGGGTGATGTGTATGGGGACTGAATAATGGAATCATAGAATTTTAAGAAGTTGGAATGGACCTTAAAGATCATCACCTGATGATGAACCTCCCACTAGACCAGGTTGTTCAAGACCTTATCCAACCCTGCTTTGAACATTGCCAGGATGGGGTGTCCACAACCTTCCTGTGCAACCTGTGCCAGGGCCTCACCACCTTCATAGTAAAGAATTCCTTCCTGTCTAACCTAAATTTCCCCTCTTTCAGTTTGTACCCATCACTCCTTGTCCTGTCACTACAGCTCCTGACAGAGCCCTTCTCCAGCTTCCCTGTAGCCTCCTCAGACTCTGGAAGGTGCTCTGAGGTCTCCACAGAACCTTCTCTTCTTTAGGCTGAACAGCCACAACTGTCCCAACTTGTCCTTGTGGAGGTGCTCCAGTCCTCTCAGCAACTTTGTGTCCCTTCTCTGGACTGGAACCAACTATGTTTGGGACAGGAGAACTGGACACAGCACTGCAGGTGGGGTCTCACCAGAGCAGAATAGAGGTGGAGGATCTCCTCCTTGGACCTGCCAGCCATGTTCCTTTTGATGGAGGCAAGGACAGGGTTGGTTTCTGGGCTGTGAGGGCTCACTGCCAGTTCAGGTTGAGTTTTTCATCAGCTATCACCCCCAAGTCTTTCTCTGCAGGGCTGCTCCCAATCCCTTCCCTGCCCAACCCCTAGGTGTGTCTGGGATTGCCCCAAGGCAGATGCAGGACCTTGGACTTCGCTTTGTTGAACTTCATTATGTTCACACCAGCCCCACCTCTCAGGCCTGCCAAGGTCCCTCGCTGTGGGGTGTGACAGACCACAGCTGTGGCACTGCCAGCTGACTTCAGCTCTCCACAACAGGGACCAGGGGTGGCCTTTGGTTCACATCAACAGCTGAGTGGATCAACTGGTGGTCTAAATATGACCCCGAGGGGAATTAAATATTATCCCCTCCACGTGTGGGATGGCTAAAGAACCTGGGCAGAGAGTGCTGGACTCTGATATATAATATAGGATGTGATGAAATCCGGGAGAGCCTTTCACTAACCCATGCCACAGCTAGGAACCTTGTATCCACCTACAAAATCCTGTTACACAAAGTTCAGTTTCACAGAGGCACTCTGTCAAGCCTCTCAGGAACAGATTCCAGTTTTAGAAGCATGTAGAAAGTGTATCAGCCTATTCCTCACCCCAAAAGCCTCTGCTCAACACAGCAGCACTCAGAGAGTGACACATCTGAACCATGAACTTGCTCCCAGTGTGGCAGCTGATTGTATCTGGTGTTGAGAACACAGCATTGCTTTCATGGAATTCCAGGCTGTTTTCCCAAATATGTTAATGCAGTATTGGAAGAAAAAGAGTGGAATTAGTAAGATGAAAGTACATACAGAAAATGCCACCACCACACCACAGGCAGCCTCCAACGGTGTTTGCAACTTAAAGAAAGGTTGTGTAAGAAGCTCCCACAGCCTAAAGGTCACTGTGATGGGGACTGATTAGCACAGAAAAAAACCACCTAACAACATTCCCTTTGCCTTCATCCATGCAGCAAATGTGTTCTTCCATTTCCACAGCTCCCTTACGCAGTCCTGGCTGTCAAACATGCAGTGACACACTGCCCCATTGACCTCCCCTTGCCCATAAACCCCACTGCTGACTGCTTCTTACAGGTGTAGTTGTGATGTCTGACACTGGTTCCAGATCAAATCAGGATATTGGTTTCAGATGAAAATCATCATCCTCTAAAAATGAATTATGGATCCAAAGAGATCCAGCCGAGGCACTGAGGCAAGAAAAGCTGTTATTTGTGAGAACTCAAATGTAACACAAGAAAGTTTCTGCTTGCATACTCTTAAAATGGAAGCCCATCCTCTCCACAAAAAATAGGCCCAGGTCCTCCCACACAGTGACACAACACCACTCACCTGTCATTGGAAGGCAGCTCAGCCCAACCTAGACTATTCAAAGGGGAACAGATCAAGGAAGAGAAAATCTGCAGGAGAAGCCAAGAACCCAGTGCTTGTAGGGTAGCAAAAAGATGACCCAGGAACATGATATTATGACACAAATATCATTTGCTAATGGATAACATAGGCAAAAGAAGAGCTGATGGCCCAGAGGACAGGCCATGTATAAAGGTAAAGCGTATGATGTTGGTGTACACAGGAGGAAGTGTTTAATCTTCTAGTGAAAAATAAAAACTTAAAAGATGTCAGATTTGACAAATTTGTTTAATCTACAGTATCTCTGTGTACAGCCACTCTACCCTGCTGCAGTCTCAACTTATTATACAGCTTTGGGGTTACTTTGGAGAATTCTTCAGGAAAGGAAGATCCCTCCCTCCCCATTCTGATCTTTTAGAGGAGCCATGCAAAACCTTACATATTGCTGCTATAAGTGCCTCAGTATTGAACCATCCCTCTGCAGTTCTCAAGGACTGGCTTTGTGCGGGGAATGCCCATAGGGTTAATCTTGTTCTTGCCTCCCATCCCCACAAAATCCATCCATGTTATTGCTGCAGACATGTGGCCCTCACATCGGTCAGTTTGCAGGACTGAGACCAAAAAGCATAAATGGAAATGAAACCAACCAAAGCAAAATGAAAATAGCCCTTAGTGCATGTTTAGTTACAAACACCAGAGTGGCAAGTAGGAGAAGGATGCAGATCTTGCAGTTACATTATGGCCTGCTCAATAAACACTGGAAAAAAACCAGATGTTGGGCAGTCACCCTTTTTCATTCAAGCACAATTAAACCCCCTCTATTCCATCACAATATGTACAAAATCACACACAGTTAAATAAACAACTGAAAGCGTGAATGAGATTCTAATATACAGTACTTTCACACAGCCAAAGCTATTTTATTTTACAAGACAAGGCTTTTGCGTTCATCTTTGTTTCTGAAAGCCCAGTAAAAACAGCGTAGACTACTTAAGCAAAATTTAAGAGACAACTTACAAAGTAAAATTTGCATAGCACTGTAAATCTGCGTATTTGTTTGGGCACAGTTCTCTGTAAAAACTACAGTAGGTGACAGGGTTGGGTTTTCTCAATAGCTTCTTATTTTTCACCAGATTCAGACACACTTCTTCTGAACGTCATAAAATCAAGTGTACGAAATAACTGTAAAAATGTACAAAAATATATACACATGCACAGTAAATGCATACCCTGTATACAGTTTTATTACTCGTTAGATTTGGCTAATAATGATCATCTGGTGACTTACACTTCCCTCCGAATGCCAGGTTTGCAACACAACAATCAGCTCAAGGAGGGCGAGTTTAACCTCGGAGAGAAGGTTTTGATTAAAGCTACAGTACTTGCTGGTGATGTGAGGAGTGAGCGGCTGCCGGGCGTTCAGGTGAGTTCAGCATTCAGATGTCACAAGGGACAGCCCGGACACAGCTGAAGCGAAGGGACACGAAGGGACACAGCCTGGCTCTCTGCACAGATGCACATGCACGGAATAAAGGAGGTACACAGAACCCACTCATGCCTCGGGGAGTAAAATTTAATTCCTGATTAGGCTCTGCTACCTACTCTTCTTTCCTTCGCAAATTGTATTTTAGTAATTAGTAACTCATTGTGTTTTCCTTAAGAATGCACGCTGGCCAAAATGAAAAAAGTTGTGTAAGACTGAAAATTGGTAGTGGTAGCCCCCACACTAAGGAACACTTCTAATTTAAATTTTAAAAGTATTATTATATTCTGATTGTTGCTGAAGTGTCTAATTTTATAATACATTTTTCTCCTGAAAAGATAAAATGCTGCTTTTGCTAGTGGTTTTTTAGGAATAGACTCTCTGCACTCAAGTGGTCTCAACAATGAATGTGCACAAATAATCCTTCTTCTTTACAATTTCAAAAACTGAATGGTGGCTGGTAACTACAGGTATAACATTTTAAGAAATACAGGCAGCTTTCTAAAAGCCTAGAGAGGCCAAGGATCAGAAAAACATGTTTGTCTTAGATGCCAATCCCATGTCTTCCCAATTCTGAAGTATGAAATATTTTCATGACTTTTTCTGGTGGCTAACACACTTGGCACAGGCCCTGTAACGCCGACTTCCAGAATGTTGTCACTCCAAACCACAGCAGGTACATAACACACAACCAACAGCCTGCAAGCATCTTGCTGCAGAGACAGATAAACCAGCCTTAAAGACAAACAGGTCAGAATGAGAGCCGCCATCTGAAACAAGCCCTTAAGAGGAATTCTGACCCAAATCACATGAACATGGCAAGGGTTATTTTGTAAGTTGTCACAGGGACATCTCACATCCACGTTACAGTCAGAGCTTGCCTCTCACGTAGTTGTCTCTGCTTTGCAAAGCTCCTGCTGATCACTCAGTTTTCTCAGAGCAACAATTTGGTCAGTCAGTGTTCCTGCTCCTCCCAGCGATGCACCTTGCAGTGTTCCTTCTCCCTCACAGCTCCCAGCACGGCTGTCACCTGCTTCAAATCCCAGCTTCAGTCAGCACCAGCAGCTCTGGAGCTGCCTGTTATGATCAGAAGGTTCAAGCAGCTGTGATACACTGGGTGGGAGTACAAATTCAGCATTCCCACTGCAGGGATGAGCTTCTTTGTGTGGGCACACAGCAGAACTTGCAGCTATCATCTGCTGGGGATCAGAACTTTCACACCAGGGGACAGAAGCACTTAGCATCCAAGAGATGCTGTGAGCTATCCTGCTGCATCCCATCTTTAAAGGAGATCAAGGAATGGATTCTTCACTTTGATCTGTGTTGGCCTCCAGCATCTGCATAAAACACTTTGGTGAGGTCTGCCCAAGCCTGGCTTTAGACTTCTTAGCAAATACTTCTCCAAGATGCCAAAAAAAAATCAGATTGTATGTCTTCAATCTGAAACACTCTGTGTAGCGTGAAGTCGGCATTATTAAAAGCTTCTAACCTCACATTTCTTCAAAAGGTACATGAAGCAAAACCAGGTCTTGGGGTAGTCCCAAGACAGAAACAGTACTTTCAGCAAATATCTGATGGACAGTGATTCCCTTGCTTTCTCATTATTCCAGGTCTTAATAAAAATCTTGTCCCAACTCCCTTTCACCAGAGGGACCTGTTGCCAGATAGGGAGGGCCTGTGTGAATAGGCCTGGGAAGGTCTTCTCTTCCCTGCTAGAAGTTTTGCTTTGAAGGAGCAAAGTTGCATTATCACATAGCAGAAACACAACCCTGTCACTTCAGACCTAGAGCTGTCAACCAGCGCCAAAATTCAGGAAGACAAAACCCCAGCCACGAGAGACAACTGCTGTAGGACTGGTTGAACTGGAAAGCTCCGAGTTCCTGCTAAGAGGTTGTAACCAAACCATCTGCAGAAGATAGAGGTGAGCAGATATACAGACATGGGTGATGGAGACAAGAGGTACCACGTGGAAGTGAGCAGACACACTCACTTTTCCTGTGAATACCAGGCAATTAGGACACAGGCAGCAGTCAGATTCATTGGTCAGCAATTAAGTGTAGAGCCCTTCGAGATAAGTTAAAGCAGAACAAAGGAACATTGCCCATGCTCTTTGTGCCAGAGACATATTTTGCTCAGTGATGCAAAGTCAATTGCAAGAGCACATTCAGCCCACAATGAGCAAGAGAGAACTGTAATCCTACTGAGCCAAGCCCTTCAGATACCACATCCTTCCTTAGCATCGGCTCTTTGTGCCTTCCTAACTCAGAGGTGCCACATGGCCAGCAGTCCCCGAGCTATCTCACCAGGTTATCAGATGTAGGTCAACGTGATGCTACTTTGGAACTGCAAATCCCACTTGGAGAGCAGCAACATTGCTGTTGGTGACAATGACAAGTGCTGCCAAGGCCAAGAGCACACATCTGTATCTGTCCATGTTAGTCTGAGAACCATTCCTCTTCAGAGTCAATGCTGAACTCCATGGCAGTCAGCTTGCAAGTCCATACTGGAAAACTCTATTTACTCCAAACAAATAAGCAATAAATGAAAATTCTGAAAGGTGGAGGGAAGAAACACTCCCATAGCTTTAAGTTTATTAAACCTAGCACGGTTGAAAAGCAAAAGACGAAAAACATGATATATTTTTGTTTATTATTGCTCTTAAAGGGCTCGGTAGTCAAATATACAAGCTATGCTCTATTAAACCAGAAGAAAATAAGATATAAAATCTATGCTCACTTTTCCAATCCAATCCACTTGCTAATCTTCATTAGTGACATTAACTTCAGCTATTTCCAGTCATTTTAATTTATACATACTCCGTGTACGTGTGCGCGCGTGTGTATAAAAACCCCTATTTGAGAGATAAAATTCAAAATTAAGAGATTCGTGTTGGTTTTGTACTGTTTTGTGCACTGCTGTAGGTTTCAGTTTTTCAAGTGGTTACTGATATGTCTGTTCAGAAGAGCGAAATTTTAAGTATCTGATGATGTATTTATTATATTTTCAAAAAGAAAGCATGGCCAATAAGTTATGATAAGAAAATATGAAAAGTTGATTATTCTCCCCTTGATGTACATGCACTAATCCCATGATCCTGAATAGGGAGTTACATGCACTAAGAGGAGAAAAGGATCCTGTAAAGAGAAAGGCTATTAATTCCTTTCTTCTCTAAGCAGCTCCCCTCTTCTCAGCTTTAAGAAGGGATTTATTTTGTGAAATTCTTGTCATGCCCATTAATATACTGCTCAAAATGTAAGTATAAAACATAGTCAATGGTCAGCCTGCTCTGCAAGCCTCTTCTGCTAAGCCAGTACAACTTATATATACTCATTATCATCTTCAGGAAGCAAGTATACAGCATTTGTAACATCTTTCTAGGAAGCAAGAATTATACCCATTACTGAATTACTTAAGGAAAAAAAACGAAAAAAAAACCCAAAACAACGAACCCCCCCAATGTTCTCAGTCCTCTGGTTAAAAACAGGGAAAAGCCAGAGTTAACTTTATCAGCATTTGGATGTCTGACTGTATTTGAAGACAAAGTATAAAAACACCCAGCAAGGAAAACAGAGTTATGGCTAGGCTCTGCTCTCCTCAGTTCCCAAAGCATATTTCAAATTCCACTAACATTTGCAACAGATTTGCAGCCCCTCTCTTAGGGAAGTTTTATTGAGGGGACAAAGATGACACACTAACGTTGGGGGTCTGGGTACAAGGATTGAGCGAGGTGGAGTCTAACAGGAGACAGACAGAACTCAGGTCATCCTTCAAATGCTCTTGTTGAAAAGACCACAAATAAAAATCAAGTGCATGACAGAACAAGTGATTAATGACCCCAAGTAAAATATTTTTCTAAGTTACAAAATTGCTCTTCCAGTGTTTGAAAACAGAAAAACCTGTGGGAGAAGAGGTTACATTCCAACAGTCAAGAGCAAATTTGGAAAGAAGGTAAATTATTACTCTCTTATCTTGGTTACTGGAGCAAAGATGAAAACAACAACCAGTGCTTTGATAAAATCTGCTCTTTACAAAAGTGAGATAAATATTCTAGTGGCAGCTGGGTTAAAGATACCGACCCTGAGGGTTAGCTTCTGCCCTCAGCTGTAGATCTGCAACTCATTTCACCCACTTCTGCGAGCAGCAAAATGCAGATTGTGACCTTCAGACTTGAACACACAGGTATAGTTATCATTCGTTTGCAAATAATTCTCCAGCTATGCATACAGCAGCAACCTACAGAAATCTCTGAATCTCTGAATGTGCGTTGGTAAAAAAAGGAGAGAAAAGGAAGAAAAAGAAAGGAGAAAAAAAAGAGGCAGGTACAGACATGATTCTGAGCTCTAATTTTCAGTGAAAAAGACCAAAATGTCAACAAGCAAAACTAAAGATACTTAAAATCCCTGAAGAGACCTTATACTCTTTCTAATGCTTTAACAGCACAGTTCACCTTGCAAAAAAACTTCACATGAACATCTAAAGCATGTCAAGTCAAAAGAGCAGCACACCCTGTCCTGACACACACAGGGTAAGGTCCTGGCCCCATCTGAATCCATGCTGAAACTCTCATTAGAAGTTCAAGAGATGCCAGCATTCAAAATCTGACTGCTACAGACCTCTCTTTTTCACATTATTTTGCAAAAGAAGACATTTTGAAAACTATTGTGCTGATTTCTAGTGCTGCCTCCCAGTTTACTGAGAGAGGTTGGCTGAACTGGACTTTGGTAATGAGAGATGCAAACAGAAATAAAAGGAGAATTGAAAAAATTTCCTTCTTTGCTAACTCTAAATCCCACAGTCAACCACTAATTCAAAAAAACCCAAACAGATCCAAAATTATGGAACATGTTTGATGTGAAACAGGGCAAACAGCACTCAAGACTGAAGTAATATTTTGAAATTAAACAGCCTTGAGCAGTTAGCAGGAGATAGGATGAGAATTTTATCCTATTGGATCTGCTCTATGGGATGTGCTGATGGATAACATGCTGCTTCCAAACTCCACTATTCCTTCTCCTGCTTTACAAAAGTCTTAAGATGTTGCCTGAAAATAAAAAGTGTCAGTGTAACATACAAACAGGATTTAATCTGTAGCCATGACAACACAGCCAAAAACACTCTAACCCAATGAACACCTGTCAATTCATTTAAGGAGGGTGTTTTTTCCTGGCTCATTAGTAAGAGAAGTTGGAAATCAATAAATGTTACATTGGCTTTAGCAAGAGGAAACATTCAATGGCTCCTGTTGTAAAAGTGAGTGTAGTGCTCTTGACAGAAACCAGTGTTTTCAGTCATCTGAAGATACATGTGGCCATGGCCAATGCCCTCTTTTCTCCCCCACCCCAAGTCCCCCAACAAAGCAAGAAAAATTAGTTTCTTCTTCCACCCCACCCCAGATTTTCTCCCACAGCTTGACTACAGGAATCCTTGATCAGGCAGAAGGTTGGTGCATTCTCTTCAGCCGATGCCTCCAACTTCTTCATTCTTGGCTCAAGTTTTATTCATTAATATTAGTCATCAGTTATTAAGAAAAAGATAGTTTCTAAGTGTTTGTTGTTGTTTTTTAACTGAAGTTAATCGGATACCATAGTCTGGTTATATGTGCTGAACTGCAGCCATCAGTTATTCCTTTTTCTTGAATTCCTGGTTGCCATAGCTGGAGCCTTTTTCTATTTCAGTTACTCCTATCAGTCTACGAACTCCAAAGGAAGCTTTAAAATACAACAGAGAAATGAGAGGCACATTAAAACCAGTCCAAGCACCTAGGAAGTTACATGTAAACACACAACACATGATTTAACCCAATCCCCAAGTCAGCAGTGACCAACAGTGCACTGTACAAGGCTGCACAGGGATCACGGGTCAAATGACACTCAAAGAGAGGGACAATCTAGATTTAAAAATATAATTACTGCCTCTATTGGTTAACATGATGTTATATGTAGCATGAACACTGAAGCATATCCTCCCTCTACTTCCCCTTCCTTTATGGTTAGGGTTTTCTTGTTGAAGGGGTAGGGGGGAAATTTGGTGGTGTTTATGTATTTTTTGTTTGTGGTGGTGGTTTTGTTTGGGTTTTTTAATTCACAAACAAATTATCCAGTACAAGTATTTTTTCTTCAGGCACCATAACAATGGGCTACAAGACTCACCTGCTACTACTACAGCTTTTGTTTAAGATATGAAGGCAAATTAGCCCAGATTAAAGCTTTTGAAACAATAAAAATGCTGTACAATAGAAAGACTAATGAGCGAGCTCCAAACATTTTCCTGCAAGCCCCATCTTCATTAATTAATACACAGAACTTATTGGAGGTAAAGGCTGGGCTTAGCATCTTCTCTGCTTTTATTACCTGCTCCTACAAGTCCCAGGAATGCAAGGATAAGGAGAGGTGATCCACTTGCAAAAACTCCAAAGCCAAATGTGAAGAGAGGAGAGAGGAGAACTGTGGCCCAAAAAAGAAAGTTTAGGAGAGTCCATGGTCTCCTAGGAGGTTTAAACTGCTTGCCAGGAAATACACCTTCCTGATTATACATCTCTTGCAAAGCATCCTGGGGAAAAGAGAAAAGAAAACAGGTTCATAATGTTTGCACCAAGCAGCCCAAGATGAGTCAGCTCCAGGACAACACCAGGGACAGTATCTGTGGTACAAACTCATCAAGAGTGCACAGCATCCAATTCCATCTACTGTCACTTATTTGTGCCTTTCTGTTGACCATCCAAGTGACCTTTAAGCCTTTTGAAGGCAATTTTAGCACCCTCAAAACATGAAACCTTATTGTCCTCTCCACTACCAAATACCTTCCTCTTGCCTGTTAATTGCTTAGGAATTCAGGGCAGCTTCAGGTCAGAGACCACTTCAGACACTACCAGCCCTCTTAGCTTTTCCTTCCAGAAAGGTCAGCATGATTCAGCACAGCACAAAAATGCTGTATGGAGAGCCAGGAGGGGAGGTCAAGGCATGAGCTGAGAGCAGAGACAGCACCACACCAGCCTTAATCCCAGCACTGCAACTGAGCCACTGCACCCCAAGCTGAGCCTGCAGAGGTGCAATGCTGGAACACATCACTCCAAGGAACAAAGTGCCCACCACCTTCCCCCAGTCTGCAAGATTGCTCTTTAAGGTTTCCAAGCCTTTACCAAGGATGGGTCAAATCTCTGGTGCTTCTTGGTTTTATTTCTTATTTTTTTAATTTCCTTTACAAATGGCTGAGAAGTGCAAGGCATTCCTTGTCAATAACAGCCCTTTGAGGACACATCCTTTGTGCAGGAAGAGGATTCCAGTTACAAAGTATTGCTAACACTGTATGATCAATATGTATAACACCCATGTCCATAAGCAACACCTCCTTGTCAACATCTCAAAATTAAGTTGAACAAAGGTACAGCCAACATCAGGAGAGATGATAGGAAATGGTGTCACATTGCATCAGGAGAGGGTTAGATTGGACATTAGGGAAAAAAAAACTTTCATGGAATGGATTGCAAAGCAGTAAGACTGTCCAAGGAACTGGTGAAGTCATCATCCCTGGAGTGTTCAAAAAATGGATCTGGCACTTGAGGACACTGTTTAAGGGTGAAATGGTGGTGGTGCTGGGCTGAGAGTTGGTCTCTACATTCTTAGAAACCTTTTTCAACCTCAAAGACTCTTTGGTTCTATAGACCTGCTAAGGGAAGGCAGGGGTAGAAGATGATGAGCTACTGTTCTTTGTAACATAACCCCTCTCTTTAACTGAATCAGAGCTCAGATTGTCAAATAAATTAGGTTGAAATAAATATAGTGAAACTCAGAACAACTTGCTGTATCTAGAGGCTGAGCATAAGCCTGGCAATGCTGCAGCACAGGTCATCATAGCTGGGGAAAGCCCAGGATACTTAAACTTTCTGTGCTCTGCTGTCTCCCCACAAAGATAAGCAACACAGAAATCAAAATACACTTTTCAAGTTCAATAATCCACTACTTAGGGATGGACAACAATTACAGCTCTCTGCTACTCCCCACAGAAGTGTTAAATCTGTGGTTGAGAAAACAATCATCTAAGGTTAGAAAAAGAAATGACACAAGGGAAAGCTGGGAGCCATCTGAAGGCATGCTGGGCATGTGCTTTATCAGTCCCTGGCAGCAGATCCCAGGGACTGTCTGTCCCATGTCACACACCACTGCAGAAGTATTACCAGGAGGCAGAAGGAAAGTGACAGTGGAAGAAAAATGAAAGCAAAGAACAATTGCAGCTGAAAGCTGGGACCAGCTCTCTCTGACAGACAGTTATCACTCTTCTCGAGTGCCTAAAAACACCCACAGGGAAAATGGAGCTTTTAGAAATGCATGACAGAGATCCAAGTGCTGAAAAATGTAAAAAGACAGTGGATTGCTATTAGTCTTCCACAGCTCAGGCATATCTCTAAATTCCATTGTGCTTCCTGGTAATTTGAGACCTCAGTACCCAGCCCTCTGCTGCCAAGGGGCTCCTCTGTCCTGCTCCTTCAAGCATTTTGAGGGATGGCTGCTTAGTTATACATAACATCCCCTCCATTCAGTGCAAGAGTGTGTATTACTCACTGCCTTAATACACTCCCCTGTGCAAGAAAAGACAGACAAGAAAGCAAAGCTATTTACCTTTTCCTGGTAAAGCTTATGAAGCCAATTTGCAGCTTCCTTTTCATCTTGAGGGATATCTTCCAGAGGAAATCTCCTAGTTTAATAAAGAGATTAAAAAATGGAAAGAAGAAAAACAAAAATAATTAAAGGAAAATCCAGGTATTTGATTTTATCCCTCTGCTAGGGAATATCTTCCACTCACTGAAGGGTGTAAATCACAGACAAGACTGTCACTGATGGTAGAGGTCTTAAACACAGAACCGGGACTTAAGAATCTGAGGTTTTAGGTTGGGAATTGGGTGCTATTTAAGACAGAAGAAACTGTACAAGCTCCTGTCAGTTTCAGAGCACATCAGTAAAAGATACATTTCCCATTGAAACACTATTCCTCCTTCACAAGATCCACCACTGGCTGATTCCCAGTGAGCTCAGACTGAGGCACTTGGAGCAGGGAAAAGACAAGCAAGCAGAAAACCCAAGGATAATTGTTACATTTTGGTAGTGAAAACCCTATTTTGGAAGTAGTGAGAGAGGCAACTAAACATTTTATTTAGAACCATCTCTAAGGAAAACACCTGCAGTGACTGCACTTGTCCCTCTTTGCAGCCCCTCAGACTGAGGCACACAGTTCTGGGGGTGTGTGACAATTGTGCCCAGTACCAGCCCATGACCTGACCTCACTGAGAACAGGTCCCTTGTCAGAGCCTCTCTGTAGTGGTGAAGAGCCAAACATCCTCTTGTATTCTTTTATCTTCTGAGACCTTTCCAACCCAGACCCCTCTATGATTCTGTGAATATGTTCTAACACATATCCAATGATTTTGGTTTCCTGTAAGCCAACTGAACACCAGATCTGGCAGATTTACTTACATGAGCTCTAACAAGAGAATCTGCTCAATTCATATAAATAATGCTCAGTAGAAGCTCAGTGAGAAGTCATTTGCTGGAAGCTTTCTGGTGAAGTTGCCATGGCGCTGCTGTCACCACTAGAGGGGACTCACAGCAATAACATTTGGTGATTTCCTGATTATTTCCTCTGGAGTCAGTGGGGATAAAGACTGGATCTACTGCAGAGCTAAGCTGCTTACCTCTGCACAGGTAACTACATCTGCACATACCAAGAACAAGAGCTTATGTGCTTCCCTCCTCTGAGCTACATTAAGTCTGTTGGCACAATAAGGACATGCTCCATTTTCAGCAGAAGTATCTGTAAAAATAGTCTCCTTACTCTCATAGCTTCTTCCCCAAAACAGAGAAAAAAAGTAGAAAAGCACCTTGAGAATATTCATTCCATCCACAAACATATTTTAAATCAAAACTATCTAAACACAGCCATTTGTAGGGTACAATTAATAATTTTACCTGGCAACATCCTCCTCAACAGAATTTTTCGAACCTGAACCTCTTCTAACACTATTGAAAACTACATTTCTTCCCATTATCCCTCCAAGAAGTGAAATAAAATTGCATCTCCATGAGCAAAAAAGGATATTTAACTGAAGGCTGCCACAGTTCAGTGTATAATTAGTAATTATACAGATGTGCATCCATGCATGTGCACCTCAGATCCAGTTACATATCCCACGTGCATGTGCCATCAGTGTGGAATTACAGGTGGAACTGCCTGCCCACCTGTTTTGCTGGCTGCCAAATTGTCTGCTCACTTTCCTCATCAAGAATGTTTGGCAAGTGTAAACAGTGAAAAGGAAACCCCTTGCAGGTGAGCAACTCCACCTCTCCATGGACAGCTCCACAGTAATCTTTTCAGCTGAGAGACTAAAACGTTGTAGATATTGCAGCAACACACAGACCCAAAGCCAGATGGGAAGGGTGTGGGGAGGGAAGGAGAAAGGCTTTTTTTTTTTTTTTAAACTTTTAAAAACCAAGCATCAACCTCATCACCAGAATACAGCAATGTTTTCCAAAGAGTGGGTGAAGCCCCTAGAGAAGCAGAAGCAAACTGTCCAAAGAACTGTGGAAAGAATAACCAGGTCATGTCTCAGGTCAAAACATAAAAGGGAAAAGAAGAAATTCAACCGGATTGATCATTTTTATGATCACAAGGAAGCCTTTGAAGCGAGAGGCAGCAAGGAGAAAGCAAGAAAGAGAAGGAGCGGGTGTGCATGCAAATTTGTAAGTGCTGCATGGGGTGAGGTGTTAGCAGCTACTCCTTGAGGCAAAGGAACAGTGAGGAATGTGAGCAATGTCCCACCTCATTCATACAATGTCAGAACTTCAGCATTTTTTAATTTTTAATCTGCTGATCAAACCATGTGAGTGAGGGAGAGAAACTGGCATGTAAAAGAGCTATTTACTACAAGTGACCACTGAAGCTGAAGGATAAGGAGAAGTTGAGTGGACTACAGGAAAGGAAATTACGCTCTAAAATCTGAATACACTCCAATGTGCCGAAGTATGCTTCTTATGGCTCACCTCTATCAGTATATGCTCACCTTACACACATATCTGCTTCATATTTCTTTCCATAAAGAATTCCTAATAAAGATGGGTTCTTGTTTCCTCTGAAATTTAGTGTTACATCATACACTGCTGAAACTGTTGAGGAAAAAAAAAGAAAGAAAACAGGGCTGTTACAGTAGCAGTTCCAACAATCACCTTCTGGCATCCTTTCTTGAGACAGCAACAGAGCCTTGTGCAAGCCTTGCATTAATGATGTCAGAGCCCCTCACTATTTTGTGTTTACACATCACAGCTATCTGTACCAGCCCCCCTGACACTTGCAGCTCTGTAAAACACCAGATGACTTGATCAACTAAGCAACATAAGAAGGGTTTTAGTATTTTATAAGATTGGGATCTGACAGTTCTGTGGTAATTTACAAATTAGCAGCTGACACACTGGATCCTCATTACTGCCAGCTCACTAATTGTAATGAACAGAGCAGAGTATGCTGTGCTACACATAGTGTGCTGAATAACACATGAAAGTGCTGCAAGGCTTGGCAGTACCTGTTCCCCTGAGACACTGGACAGCAGTGGTGAAACCTTTGGTTCTGGGCAACAGGTGGTATTTCAGTTTAGGCAACCCCTTGGATTCAGCTACTTCCATACTGATGCGGTGCTTGGTCTCTGTGAAACGAGTTCCTTCACAGTACAGCAGAAACTGTGCAAGACAAAAGCAAAAAAAAAAAAACCCAAGGATATCTTGAGATACCAAAAGAAAGCCAGCAGTATACTGAAATTTTTTCCAAGATAAACATACATGTGCACACACTTCAATTGTCTCATCTCTTCACCAAGTATTAGGCGTAAGCACTAATCCCCAACTCATTTACCATTACCTTTACATTTAAAAACACTTATCCCAAATTTAAGGTGACAAAAAGACAGCCCTAATTGTGGCATTTAGAATGCACAGAAATTAGGAAATTGATTTGCTCAAGTCAATTTTAATCATGATTTCAATTACCAAGCAGGAAGTCTTGATTTAAATAATCAATGCTAACTACATTTTGCACTTATATTTTCTAGTTGTTTTCCCTAGAGACTAGTCCTTGGTTCTCAGTTGTAGAATCATTAAAATGTATAGATCTGAAGCTCAAGTTCAGTCTTGAGATTTTCTAATTGGTAGGATTTTTCTGTTTTTTCTTTTCTTCCCCACACTAATCAGGAAGATATATTCAATATAATTCATATCTATATAGCCAAGCAATTAAGTAGCTTAAAATACATTCTCCAGATTCTTACTTTTTCTATCTTTGTAATGGTAGAAAATTACAATGCATTCACAATGTTCTGGTTAAGGCTTAATGTTTCACTATTCATTTTAACAAGCTGTACCAGATAATACTGAAAACTCACTTAAAATGCATAAAAAGCCTCTTAATGTTTTATAAGCCAAATAACTGTACATTACATGTGCTGCTATAAAAGCAAAACTGAGAATTTATCAAAACCTTTGCATTCAAAGCTCTAGGAAGGTTAAGGGGTTGATTACACCACTATGCTGCTGCAGTGAAGTCTAATAGCGTTGCACACAATGAAACAGAGATGTTTTACCCTTGATTTTAAATAACTTTAAAATAAAAAGGAAAAAATGTAACTGCAGAAGCAGATATAAGCTTGCCCCTTTGTTCTCAGAGACTTTCTGGGAAACCTGTAATTTCATGGATCAATGGACACACTAACAGGAACTTTCTATCAAAATCCATGGTCTGTGCTGTCAAATTCACTCACTTGTCCAAAAAAGATGTTTTGTTGATGTGTCTTTTCAGCCTACCTCATAAAATGTTATCCAGATGTAGTAATCACATGTAAGCTTTCTTTTTAAATGGGTAAAAACAAGTTTGGACAGAATCATTAGTGTCACACAGGCCTGACTTAAAAATTATTCTCAAGCTTCTGAACTGTTTCCCAAATGACTTCCCTTACCAAGAGGCAAACAGCAGCTTTCTGCAGCATATCCCAAAAAAAGCCCCTGAAACAGAGCATGGCTCTTCCCTGACAACTCTTGGAAGCGAGCACACCTTCTCCTGACACTGAAAGCCACAGGCAGCAGTCTGTCACCATTTCACTTCTAGCAGCCAATACCAGAGGAGGGACTCAACACTTACCCACATATATTCAGGATAATCAGACAAACGTTTCAATCCCTCAATAACTGTATCTCTGTCCTCTTCCCATTTCCTTTTGCAGAAAACAATCTCGAGGAAGTACCACGTCCAGCCAATTAGGGGCACATATAGCAGCTCTCTCTTAGCAAGAACTTTGGAACTCTTGGAGAAAAAACAAAAGTGACAATCCAAAAATGTCATTTGCTGATTTGTGCAACGAGGTTAAACACGTTAAAGCTAAGATGATGGGAGTTGTATCTGGGATCTTAAATGCAAAGGAACTGTTCATAGATGGGTTTTGAACAGACCTATCAAGCTGCAGAGGAAGGGAAAGCTCACGGCCCACGTACCCCCAGCACTCCAAAGCGCTCCGTCATCGTCCAGCCGCACAGGAAGTCAATCTCAAAGTTGTGGTTCAGGATGATGATGACATGTTCCTTCCCAAAGGTTTTCACCGTGGCCTCGTCTGAGAACAGGGTGCATTCTGTGCCTGACCACCATTCCAGCAGCATTACCAACTCTAGCAAACATAGAAGTTGGAGAGAGGAGTTAGGGGGACCCCTCACAGAAAGAATTTAGAGTTTCATCCTCAGCCCCATTCACTGCCCAGCCTCTCCTGACTCCCAACACCGTCACCTTCCCAAGCAGAAATGAAACAAAAGCTTGGAAGGGTACAGACCAAACCACATAACCATCCCTAAGCAGTATTTAAGGCACCAGACATATGCATTATAGATAATTCAGCAAGTTTTTAACAGCAACAAGTTTGGGCATTGCATTACAAATGCAAAATTTCACGACCACTGGAAAAAAAGCCCAATAACTTTTATGCCTGAAAAAAAGGCAGTGGAGCTGTTGATTGTTCCACTAAATGAGCACAGTTCCTCCCAGGTGAAATACAAATTATGCATAGATGCAGCCTAATGTTTTCACTCCACATGAAATAAGCCTTATGGAGGTAAACAGACCAATAAAGGTCTTTTAAAGGGATGCAGTGACATAGATCTTCTGTGATAGATTTTAATACTACAACACAGTGCTCTAATTGTTCTGCATTATGATCATCAACACAGAGTTAAAAACAGCAGAGAATTGAGCTAATTTATCAAAATACCTGGGCAAACACAGGAATGGTAAATTGTGTCTTTCTTTTACTGCAAAAGAATGATCCCTTTTTCCTCCATTTACTCCAACTTTAAAGTTGGAGTATTTATTCAGCCCTGAACATTTGTTACCCTTTCTTATTTTCCACCTCCCCTTTTTTCATCATAAAACCCCCTTCCACTTAAATTCAGCATGCACTGACTGTAGTTGCTATGGTTAGCTTATTTCCCTCATTTCAGAACATTGAGGCAGATGGAAGGCACTGCTTGCATCATGGGACAACTATAAAAAGTATGAGGATAGTTCATCCTCCCAGTAGGAAGATTTGCTTCCCTGCAAACCATAGTCATTGGTATTTTCTCATTTCAACGAGATATGGATGAAATAAAAATGTGGCTGCACAAATACAGCAGTTAAAAAGAGTCCAACCCTTCCCACATGACTACACCTGCAGGGTTGCCCCTCTGTTCCCTCTATCAGGCTCTGCCAGGAGGTTTTTCAGGTTCCCCCTGGGAGATTCTGTGTTTTCCAAATAAGGCAGCACCTTCCTGCACAAAGGTTTCTGATCAGTGGGATCAGACAAGGTCAGCTATCTGTACTGCTAAACAAGAATTTGGGATCCAGTCTTGCATCACGCTAGAGAGAAGGCAAACACAGTATTTAGGTGAATAATGGGGAAAACCAGTTCTGGTCTGCTGAGGGTACAGAGCTCACCTAGCACTGCTTTTTTCACTCATGACCGCTTACCCACCAGGGTTATTCCCCTGTATCACTTCCAGCACTTGCTCTTTTGGAAGCAGGACAAATTTATGCACCTTGCTGGCCAAGAGAGCTTAACCCCAGTCAACTGGAAATACAGCAGAGCAAAGACAGAATTGTTCCTTTACACCAGGTACAGGTTTCTATCAGTGCTTCCCAGCTTTGCATGCTTTGTGATCACTTCTTTTTGCTGGTTACCTGGCTCAGTAAAAGGGGAAAGAGGACAGCAAGAGTGTCCTCAGAGCACCTTCCAAGCAGGTGGCCAGGAGAATGGAGCAGTGGTACCAAACACATCGTGGTACTCTGTGCAATTTTCCCTTTCCATTGCTCACTGTACCAAGGAAGAAAATCTCCAGGACCTGCTATATTTTTTTATAAAAATTATAATAATTTGGTTGTGCTTCCTCTTCAAAATCAGGAAAAAAAACCTGCAGAGGCCAGCATGGATGACTTTCTGCAGAACATTTCTTTCACCTTTCTCCCTAAAACAGTGGAGGATTTGCCAGAGTTCATACTGAGAGAGGAGGGCTGACAAGCCAAAGGATTAACACGAGGAAACAGATTGTCCTTTACAAGTGTGCTGACAAATGATGTAATTATAACCAGGAGTGGGCTCATTTCCTTTTTTCGCTGTGTGGGTTACAGCTCCTTTGCGTGGCACTGATCCTGCCAATGCTACAGCAAGAACATCCTTCTGAATAAAGGAATGGGAACACTTGCACTGCCCAGGAGAGTTCCTACAGGGAATAAGCAACAAGCTGGGCTTCCCACACACCAAAGCAGCTGCATTTACAGCCTCACAAGCCCTCCTGAAACAAAGCAAACAAGGGGCACAGCACAGCACATCCCTCAGCTGAAAGCACCAACATTTGAGAGGTTATTTTTGCAACTGGACTAACCCAAACACGCCGCGCTCTCCAAGGGTGTGATTCATCTGAAAGGAGCTGACGTGGGAGAGCTGCAAGTGCAGACTACCTGTCATGAATTTATGGGTTTATGTTGAGGCCAGAGCCTGAGAGACTTCCTTCCCCAGATGTCTGTCAGGAACATTGGATAGAGTCTCTCTCTGTCCCTTCTGGAAGCTGAGCTTTAGGTATTTGAGATGAGATACAGTAAGAACAGAGCCTGGTTTTCAGTACAGAGCCACATGCAGGATTAGCTGTGTATCCCTCCCTGCACACTGATCCTCTGCCAGCTTCTCTTACAGACCCTCAACCTAAAACCACAAACAGCTTGGAGAAAGTGAGCAAAACATAGCACCCAGAGCAGAACACCAACTTACAGGTTCCTTGCCAAAAGGCTTCTCCATACTGAAATATATTTCATTATGAATGGCAACACTAGAGCTAGTGCATTTACCCAGCTTACCTAAAATGCTCTAAATCACAACTGAAGAGCATATTCTCTCAGCTCTTCCATTACAGGCCATCAGCTCTCTGCAATCCCACATAGCATTTACATTAATTTTCAGAGTTTAATTTCCCAATGTGTTAATTTATAACAGGTTATACACTAGGGGTTATCCTACATACAACCCGATTATCTACTCAGATTCTCCAAACCTCTTTGAACAATGGTGAGGGTTATTTCCAGTGTTTAGAGGATATAAGACAGCAGCATTTTTAAAGTGTGATTTTTTTCATGCACAATGCTAACTAGGGGCTGAGCCTAAAGCTTTACAGGAGTAAGCAGCTCATATCCTCAGAAAATTCTATTAATGCAGCAGTAATTTTCAGCATGAGATGATATTCTAGATTACTAAAAGCACAAAGAAATTCTTACAAGCAAATTAAAAATAAAAACTCCTATGTGTCCCCACTCTTATCCAATCAAAATAATTTTGAAGTTTGTACTAAGCTCTTCTATTATCTTCCATTTTTCCTGACAATTTGCCTGCTAGTCTATTTAATTTCCTCTCTCCTGTGCTTCTCAGTGGGCAGGACAAAAAGGACAGCAAAGGCAGGGACAACAAGCTTAAAAAGAGACTGAACCAGACACCTCAGAAAGCTTTTGTTGGTGATACTTCACATCGATGATTTACGAAATGTGGGTGCCTGTCAGTGGACTGCTGAACTGAAATTTCAGTGTTCATTCTGGTGACTCATTTACCCAAAGTGGGAGTTGGATGCTGAGCTGAGCACTAAGGTAAGTGGCCATGCATGCTGGGAGGGGATAGAGAATGGAAATCGATTAGATGATTCACTGCTGAAACAGGAGGTGACATTTGGGCTAAGGAGCCTTCTAAACACACTAAATATTTTCAGAAATCCAGCCCTCTGTTATGCTCTGTGAGGAAAAGAAGAAGGCAACCAACAGGGAGGAAGTTTTGCAAAGGTCTGAAAGAGGAGAACAAAGAAGCTGCACTCAGTGCAGAGCTGACCCACGGACAGAAGAAGGAAACACTGACAAATTGCTCAAAGAAGAGACCCTGGCTTCAGAGACAGGCACTGAAGGGTGCAAGGGGATTCTGAAGTTTGTCACACAGCTCAGCTGCAGAGACATCTACACGAGATACTTGAAGATAGACCTCTCCCTCTGCAGCCCACACAACAAACTTGGGCTCCTACATGACCAGTATTGCTCATATGCTCAGTACCTGAGCCAGTCTCACGATTGTCCCTTAGCACAGGTGCTGATACTGGCTGAAGATGGCATTGAGACAGAAATAACTCCTATCAGCCCACAGAAGGCTGAGGGTGCACAGGAGCTTTACTTCCCACTTTTTTGAATGACAGAATGACAACACACACCAGACCCTTGACTTCTGTATAATTTCCCAGCACTCCAGAAAAAAGTAAAGGCTGTTTTGACCCGCTCTGAAAGAATCTACATCTGACTTACCATTTCTCTCGCCTCTGTGTGCAAACAGATACATGCACATACACATATTTTTTTGGTTAACAAAATCAACAAGAAGAAAAACCCTTTCCCAGCCCCAGCCCTACCCCTCCCCTCCCATCCCAGCATACTCACGGCTCCAAAGGGAATAGGCAAGGCGACAGTTTACTCGGCGATAAAGCTGCTTGTTGATGGGCCAGAGGACCAGCGTGCATAGTTGAATGAAGTTAATGATCAGTCCACTGACAACAAAGACGAACCCAATGAGGAGGTGAACTATGAACTGGGTCTTCAGGAAGGCAATGAAGCCCATGATAACCACTCAGAAGCGTGTGCAAGGGCCGTCACTCAGAATAACTGTCCTGGAAGAGGGAAAAAAGGGAAAACCAACAAAGGAAAGAATCAGATGGAGAGTGGAGTTGCAAGCTCTGAGATAGGACAAATCAAAAGCTCTGAAACAGTCCAGGCTCATTCATCAAGAGGGACCCAACCCAATAAATACTGTGCTCTCCATGCCTGCCTCATGCAGGTCTTCACACAATAAACTGGTGATGGTTCGAATCCCTGACCAAAATAGGAAGAAATCATTATTTACAATTTACAGCCCACCAGAAAGATTATTGTTTGCTGAAGAGACTCATCTCACAGCTCTCTTCAAACAAATACCATGTAATTGGGAGTTAATGCTGTGAGGAAGAGCCCTGCACTCACAGTGAGCAGCAGAGCCCTTGTGGGCAGACAGGAGCTGTATATTTAGGGGTGCTGTCCTGAACTGGAACAGGAGCCTCACCCTGCAAAGAGCAGGGCTGGTCACACACAGCATCAGTCTGGCAAACACCAAGGCATGGAAATGGAAATCAGGTATTCCCACATCCAAAACCCATGCTGGAGCAGGTTTAATAACTTCTCACTTTGTCAAGGCACAGCTCTGTGATCAAATATACCAGTTAGTGTGGGGGAAAATTGTAAAATGATAAAAAAGCCCTAGGCTATGTAGCAGTACAAACTTGATCGGGAATGGGCATTGGTGTAGAATCTTGATTCCAATGAATTAGCCAGAACACTTAGCTCTGAGTATGTGCTGTGTTTATACCAGGTGCAGAAAGACTGGCAATGTGTGAACCAGCAGAGTGCCACAGGAGCTTAGACAGCCCTGATCCACCACAAATCCTGTCAGCACAAAATTAACCCAGCAAACTGTATTTACCAAGCCACCAAACTGAGTTTATTGCAAACCCCACACTATCCAGCACTGGCCTGTTTTACCTGTTGGGTACTGGAAGCCCTGCAAGGCCAGCCAGGGTTTTATATATAAAACCACAGCCTAGAGGTCTCATCCCAAATATAAAAGCTTGACCCTGATTTTCTGCCACAGCCACAGCTTGCTGATGGTTTTCATGCTCAGCTTCTACAAGTGTGGCAAATGACCAGATCAAGCAGTAGATGGTAACAAATGCTTTTGACAGATCAGGCATCCCAAGGTGATGTGGACCTGCTGTCTGAAAATAAAGTACCTGCCAGCTGTGGGGAACCAAATAATTTTCACTTGCTATCTACTTACAGTGTGCTGCTATTTATAAAACTCTACAGCAATTTTATTGTGAAAGCTTGTTTTCTATCCCCTCTTCTACCAATCAGGTACAGCCTTTCAAGGCACAGAGTCTCTAGTTTTTGCACAATTAACATCCATTTGCATCATTAGTAACCTACCCACTTCAGAAGCACATTAGAGAGGCAAAAAAAAAAGCCTGGTTGAACACAGCCAGTATTGTGCCTGCCACAGAAAGCAAAGCAAAGCAAGATGAATAGTATTGGAGCTCATGATAAATAATCTAAATTCTCCCAGTGTTTTTCTGTAAGGATGAAAGAAACATTTCTTCCACTAATAAATTACTTTAAGAACAGCTGTTAGGAAGCAGAGACTTCTGTTTTAAAAGGAACAAGTGGAACCCTCCTTCCTCTTCCCTCCCCAAGAGGCTGCAGTTGTCTCACACAGCCAAAACACCACACCAGTGTTCACACATTGCCGTGTGGGAGGCAGCCGTGGCATCCAGGGACTCCCTAGCACTGGGCTTGTTTGTCTTTTCCACTGGCACACTCTAATAAACACTGCCAGACATCAAGCACCAAGCTCTTCACTCCCAAGACCAGAGCCAGTCTCTTCATCTGGTGTATCTCAAAAGTCAGTTCAAACAAACAAGAAAAGAACAATTCTCTCCACCCCCACAAGCTATTTCTTAAGTTCTTGCTTGCCCTCTGCAGAGCCATGTGCAAGCAGCTTGGCTGATGACTGTGTCCTGTCAAACCATTCAAAGGTTGGACTTGAGGATCTTGGAAGCTCTTCCAACATGACTCTACCTGTGACAGTCATTAGAGCAGCACTTACAGCCTTTTGCTGCACAGCTTGGCCCCTCTCAGACAGGGGCACAAAGTACACACAAACAGCACAAGGACAAATAGAGATCTCCTCAAATAAAATGGTTTGGCTCCACTTCCACAGCCTCTTGGCTTTGACAGAGTCTGTGGCACTCTGGTATTTGTCCTTTACATTAAGGACATTGATGTTTTACAGACCCCAAAGGACACATCCCTCCTCACATTGCAGCAAGATGGTTTCTCCAGCTTTGTTAGACATGGAAAACAGGATTTATCACTCTTGCACCAGCATCCTGCCCCACATGCTCGGCATCATAGAATCATTATGGTTGGAAAAGCCCTCCAAGATCAAAAGCCAGTCTTTGACCAACCACGACCTTGACAACTAAACCACAGCCCTAAATTCACATCCAGTCACTCCTTGATCACCTCCAGGAATGGTAACTCCACCATTTGCCCAGGCAGCTTCAATGCTCAACATCTTCCATTAAGAAATTCCTCCTGATGTCCAACCAGAGCCTTCCTGGCACAGCTTGAGCCCACTTCCTCTCGTCCTGTTGCTGCTGTTTGATCCTCCCAGTTTTGCTGCTGGATACAGAACCTGCTGGTCTCTGCTTTGACAATCCCTCACTTAAATGTATTTGACTTTTAAGAGAATTAGAAATTAACATTAATCCAGGAATTCTGTAACTTTCTGCATCCCTGCCCAAGTAGGCCAACCAGGCAATTTAGGGACAGGCAAAAGGTGGTCAGCAGCTGTTCTGCTGTATCCCATGGTCAGGGTGGAGGGAGGATGTGGAAATCAATATTTGCTGAAATGAGGAAAAGCACCACTTCTTCATTTGACATATGTATTAAGATCAGATTAGTGAAATATCTAGGAATTAAACATCTGCCCCAGTCTATGACAGCAAGTCTTAGCACTATTATTTTTTTCCTTTTTTAAAAACCTACCCATATCATTTGCATTTTTAAAGACCTGCTGGTAAAATCTTATTTTTGCCCCTTATTTTTTTTCCTAAAACACTGTAACTTCCCAGCATTGACCTTTCACCACAAAACCTTCATTTCCTCCTCTACAGCCACACCAAGAACTGTGGGGAATTTCATCACTTTCCCTGCTTTCACAGGATCAGAGAATGGCTTGGGTTGGAAGAAGCATTAAATATCACCTACTTCCAACCCCTACACCATGGGCAGGGACATCTGCACCAGACCAGGCTGCTCAGAGCCCCATCAGAGCCTGGTCTTGATCTTTTATCTGCCCTGATGTAAAAGTTCTTAAATGCTTTGCATCCTTCAGGGCTCTCTCCCTCACTTCTTCATCTCTCAAGAAAAGGACAAGGAGACAAATGCCTTGGTGTGGTGGGCTGACCCTGGCTGGAGGGCTGGTGCCCACCAAGGCTGCTCACCTCCTCACCTGGACAGGGAAAACACAACAAAAGGCTTGTGGGTGAAGGTAAGGACAGGGAGAGATCAGTCACCAATTACTGTCATGGGCAGAACAGACTCAACATGGGGAAATCAGCTCAATTTATTACCAGTCAAAGCAGAGTGTGGTAATGAGATCTTAAAACACTTTCTCCCAACCCCTCCCTTTTTTGTTGGGCTCAACTTCCTGATTTTCTGTATTTCCTCCCACCCAGCAGTGCATGGGGACAGTGCAGGTCAGTCCATTAAGCATCTCTGCTCCTTCTTCCCCAGAGCAAGAACTTGTCACACACTTCCCTTGTTCCAGTCCAGAATGGAGGCCCTCCCACAGGAGACAGTCCTCCATAAACTTCTCCAATCTGAGTTCTTCACCAGCTGCTCCAGCCTGGTTCCTTTCCATGGGGTGAAATCCTTCAGGAACAGGCTGCTCCAGAGTGGGTTCCTTGCAGGGTCACAAGTCCTGCCAGCAAACCTGCTCCAGCCTGGGCTTCCCACAGGGTCACAGCCTTCTTCAGGCTCTCAGGTGAGCCCTTCCAGGGGCTGCAGATGGATCTCTGCATCCCCATGGATCTCCATGAGAGCAGGGGCACAGCTGCCTTGACAGAGTCTCTGGGGGAACCTCCACTCCAATGCCTGGAGCACCTCCTGCCCCTCATTCTGTGCTGACCTTGGAATCTCCTGGGCTCCTCCCACGATTCACACTCCTCTCTCTGGCTACAGCTGCTGCTGTGGAGTTATTTCCCACCTGCCTTCCTCAGTACACTATCCCAGAGGTGGTACCAGCATCTCTGATGGGCTCAGCCTTGGCCAGTGGGTCTGTCCTGGACTCAAGGACTGAGCTGTGTCTTGAAGCCTCACATGGATTCTCTGGTTTCCAAAAGATATAATGTGCCTCTCAGCAGAAGTCAGAATATAACCATTCTCCTTTACCCAGCTTTCTACAATCATGGAAGTCCTAACAATTAAACTTCCTGGAGACTTCTACCTCTGCCAAATGTCATTGGAATGTGTCACCAAGCTCAAAGCCATTAGAAGGGAGAATGACAGAGAAGTGTGGCTTTCATTAAGAAATCAGGTTAAAAAAACCCCAAATGCACAACATGCACATTACAGCATTTCATAACATGCAGCTATTTATGAACAAAATTAAAAATTAAGCCACTATTTATTCTATAAGAGAGTATATTCAGTGTGAGCACCAGATTTTAATTAATTTCTTGCTGCCATGTGTGTGCAATCCCTCTGAAGTTCATGATGTTTGTATGAATATGAGCATGAAATTAGAAACTGGCCCACTGATCCTAATATTCCAGCCCAGTGAGAATTAATGTGCTTGACAACAACAAAAACTGTGGCAGGCAGTATGTACATCTCTAGACCTTCGCCTTCAGTTTTTCTGAACACGTTTTCCCATCTTCTGCCCTGAACACCTTGCCCCCACCTTGAAATCTGGTATTTTACCTACTTTTGCTATTTGAGAAATGAGTGGAACTTTTAGATAACTGAATTTTACCTTCCACCACCACATTTTAAAAGACTGCATTTTTCAGATGAAGCTTTCTAAGCCTCCTTGATGTCTGTATAATCTTGGCAAGCCCTGCCTGTGAGGAAGGGTTAATGATGTTACATGTCAGAAGCAGTACATAAAAGACATTTTGTTGCCCATCAAGTTTCCTGATGATTTTCCAGAATTCTACAATTCCACACACAAGGAAAATAAAATCTAGTTTTTATTCAAAGTGAGATCTACCTGTTTCACAAGCTGCTTCATCAGAACAGATAAAAGCAGCAGAAACCAGGAGCTCAAGAAAATGGCTTTTTCTCAGTATACTTTCTACCCTTCCAACCTTTCTGATGACCCAACTCAGACTTCTCTTTCAAGAGCATGAAAATCATCAGCTTAAGTGTCTGTTCCTTCACCTCTCCTTCTGAGATCAGAAAATCCAAGAATACTCAGCAGCTACCTAAGAGCCAGGGCAGAGGTAGGAAAGGAATGAAAGGTAGGAAAAAAGGTATGAAGGAAAGCTTCCAATGAAGAAGGTATAGGCTCTGCCTATACTTCTTTGTCACATAAATAAAAGTACAGATCCCAGTCTGGTTATTTTAGACTCCTTCAGAAATACCACAATGCCACAGGGGTAACAGGTTATTTTCCTGGCGATTTCTGGGACATTCCACACAAAAATATGTTGGTCACCTTATGATCAATGCTTAGAAGTAATCAGTTACCACTAAGAAATAACTTTTTCTTGCAGAATACACAATACTCTTTAGCTGAAAGACAGAAGTGCAGTGGCTATCCAGCATTTAAAAGCAAAATGATACATTCATAGCAAACTACCCTGATAACAAGAAAATGTTCAGAAAGACAACAGGTCATTGGACTCCCACTTCCTGCACTGTACCACATCTCTTTCTGGGATGAGGAATTTGGAAAGCTGACCCCGGTGATGCAGAAGTCACACAAAACCAGTGGAGAGAGTATTTACCCAAGGCTTTGCCCCAGACTTTGAAAAAGCATCCCAAGACTCCTGCCCACTCTGCCAATGGCACAACTAAAGCAATCTCCACTCAGGTCTCCTTTATTTTACAGCCACCACTGGCAACCACAGGTGTCTAGGTAGGATGGAAAACAGAGTTTAGATCAACAGCAGTGAGTCAGAGAGAATAAGCAAATAAGGTATAACAACAGTTTTGGTACCCATTTGAACAGTCTGTACCAGGGATTCTCCAGATAAGCTGTAAAAATAGACAGCTACTCAACTGCATCCCACACAGCATTACAAACTGTCTACTACAGACCCAGCCTTTTAAACCTAAGCATGACAGAAAGATTGTCTTAGTTTCTCACACAATAAAGGTCTAATTTCCCTGAACATGCCTCAGTGAGACGCAAGGCTGATTCAGAGTCCATTAAAAATCCTGCTTGTCATGAATTTTTAAAATTGAAGGGTATGGGAAAGAACATTAAGCTAAACTGAGATCACAGAGTTGTAAGTTTGTTTTTGAGTTGTAAGAACTAGGAATAAGATCTTGAAAAAGAAAAAATAGTACCACCATGAAATCAGATGAAAACTCATTCCGTGAAATGTTGTCCATCTTGGCCTTGAAACAGCACCACAGACAATTTCCAGAAAAGGTCAAGAGTGAAAGATTATCACCACTATCTGTCTGAAATATATTCCTTACTTTGGGCTTGATCTAAAGGCATTAAAGCCACAGAAACTTCGACTCATGTCAATAGGTTTTTAGAGTATCTGTAGAGATTCTTGATAAGACTACCTCCATCAAATAAAAAGCCTTTGGTTTGACTCATCATCCTAATGAGATGCCAGTACTTCAAGGTTAAAAAAAAAAAAAGAAAGAAAAAAAGATGTGCACATGGCTCTGACATTCATGATCCCTTTACAGACATATAGAATTAGACTTACTGAGAAGTTTTTACATTTTCTTTTTATCTTCAGCATACAGGTTGCTCTAAGAAAAAAATACCAAGATAACCAGTTGATTGTTTAACTTGCATTTTGCAGTCAGAAGACCACAGAACATAATAACAAAGCAAAGAAGAGCATTCAAACAACTCAGTGCAACCAGAAAGGAAAAAAACAGCTCTAAATACTACACATCACTGCACATAGGGGCAGATTTCCCTCTTCCCTGCCCTAAATGCAAATTTACTGACATGACTGAGCCTCCTCAACAGCTGCAAAGAGCATTGTGCTTATGCCACCACTAGGGATGAAATTGTATTTTCTCTAACTTATTGCTACAATACTACAGCTGAAAACACCAGCAATATTAAAATGGCTGTTTTCCAAATTTAATTTAAACCATTTCCTTGTATCACACTTGGCACAAAGAAAGAGAGAGCAAGTGTGCACAAATTCAATTTCTCCTCAGCATACACCCTCAGTTAACATTGCCTCTATTTGAACAAACGGATTGGATAATCAAAATGAACCCTGACTTGCTCAGAAATCTGCTGGCTGCAAGACAACCCCCACAAGGAAGCAGAATGCCTTGTCTTTGTTGACAAAGAAAATAATGGTATTTTCATAGGGATATTCTGTTCACAACAGGGAAACTAGAGAGATTCTGTCATGAGTTCCCTGGGTAAAACCAGCTCAGACAACTTCAGTGTCATGGCTGAGTCTCACCAAACCAGGCTGACATCACTTTTCCCACAAAACAGCCTCCCACACTCACAAGACATCACAGGGTTCTGCACTGAGCTTTCCAGGGAAGGCACCCCACAACTTCAACACTTGGTTGTGCACCCAACTTGCTTTTGTTTCAGGAAAACAATCACTGTCTTATATTTTAACAAATTTACAATAGCTCCTATTAGAGTATGTCACTTACAACTGCTTGTAGGTGTTTGTGTGCTGCTTCTCCCCTGGATACACACATTTGTCATCCCTCAGTCTGCAGTCTCACGCTTTTGTTTCAGTGTGAGCTGCAAAAATAATTTTTCTTAGAACTATAATTACAAAACCCTAATTGCATATTAAATTTAGATTAGATAATAATTGCGAATTTGGCAAGTTTGCCTCATTTCTCACAGCTTCAGATGGGTTTTGTGGGTATATGAGTATTTACACATACTTGTGAGAGCTCTTGTAGAACTCAGCCTTAACAAACCTTGTCCCAAACTTGAACATTACTGATCACCACCATTTACCCAACTGCATTTGTGCTTGAGTTTTCTTTTATCTACTTGCTATCAGGGGGAAAAATTAACACCATGGAAGTTCTGTTGTTCTACAAAGCATACAATCACATAATCAGCCTGATTTTGAAAACCAGAGTCAGGCAGACACAGATTACTCCTGGTTTCATCCTTAGAGAAAGGCACAGAGACATGAGCCATCCACCCAGAGCAAGGGGACACAGCAGGCTGGAGCAGCAGAAGATAAGCAGGACTGCAATTTCAAAGAAAAAAGGATTAAAACCAGGGGAAAATACCAGCCCACTGCAAGACATTTACACTGAAATGCACGAGCTAGAGCACTGTCATATTCTGTGTATTTTAAGAAATAAATAGGAACAATTATTCAGCTTTGCAAATTCCTTCTGGCTCCAGACAGACAGCTAAGAGTGACTCACTCAGAAATGGTTGTCAAATACCTTCTGCCAGTCTTGTTCATTCTCTTGGGAACTTTTAAACTTCTCCCTGGCCTTTTTTGTTTGCTTGGTGGCAGCTACTTTCCCCACTTTGCCACTCCAGATAAAACTCCCCCAAGGAAGAAGCAGGATGCTAATCCTTGCTAGCTCCTCAGTTCCCTAGTCCTTCCCTCATGTCATCCTCTCCTCTTTTACACACACCAGCAGCTTCCAGGCCTGTGCAAGAGCCCTGCTTTGAGTCACAGTGGATTTAAGCCCATCCCATCACTGTGCACAGCGGTGCAGGCACTGCCTGCCCACCTGGTGTTCAGTTTGTGTCTCAGCCCCAAGTTCTGAAAAAATGTTGAGTTTCCAGCTTGCTTTGAGAGCAAAAGTGGGCCAGGAGAAGCTCTTGGAGATCTCAGCACACTCCAGCAGGTCCACTGCAGTTCTTTAAAGGACAGGCAAATATTTTCAGTCCTGGTAACTGCTCCCTGGAATCTCCCCCTGAGTGCAATGGCTGAGTGTCCTGCCTGAGTTAAAATTGGGGAGATTATGGGCAGTACTGGGATGCAGAATCTGCCAAACAGCACTGGGATGCTCCTGCTGTTGGACTCTCCCTTTCTTTCCCCAGCCAGGTTCACTCACCAGTGATAAACAAGAAAAGACATCACAGAATCACTGGATGGTTTGGGTTGGAAGGGACTTTGAAGCTCATCTCATTCCACTCCCTGCCATGGGCAGGGACACTTTCCACTATCCCAGGCTGCTTCAAGCCCCATCCAACCTGGCCTTGGACATTTCCAGGGATGGGGCAGCCACAGCTGCTCTGGGCACCCTGTGCCAGGGCCTCAGCAGCCTCACAGGGATGAATTTCTTCCTAACATCTCATCTCACCCCACTCTCTTCCAATTTCAAGTCATTGCCCCATGTTCTGTCGCTCCAGACCCTCTCTGGCTTCTGTGAAGGCCTCTTCAGATCCTGGAGGCCTTTTTGAAGTCTCCACACAACCTTCTCTCCTCTAGGTTGAACAGCCCCAACTCTCTCATCCTGGCTCCATAAGGGAGGTGCTCCAGTCCTATGAACTTTGTGGCCTCCTCTGGACTCACCCCAACAGCTCCACATCCTCCTTATGCCAGGGGCACAGGAGCTGTACACGCTATTCCAGCTGAAAGTCTTGGCTGGAGAAGCAAGCAGAGCACCTTTGGCAAAGACAGTGCACCCCTTTAACCCTGTACAGGAAGGGAGGGGTACCTGGGAGAGCCAGGAGCCAGCTGGAGCTCCCTGCACAGCCCAGCAGCTCCTCACACATCATTTAATGATGCACTTGCAGTGAACAAAATCACCACCAGCACCACAAATCATTTAAGCAGTTTTGACTGCTCATTGTGAAAAATAAGCCAACAAATCTCCAATAAGCACAGAGTTTTGCATGCTTCCTACTCCCAAAGTTATACCCAAGGCATGGGAAATCCTTTCCCTAATGCCAACACAGCTTTAGGATGTTGCAGATGTAAAACACACCCCCAGAGAAACCTGCTGATTGTCCACTTGCTCTCTGCAGCTAAGCCATGACTGACCAGTTTGTGTTCAGCACCACACTGATGTGGCTTTGAGGGTTATGGAGCTGTGGGTGAGGGAGCAGGAGGTAATTTATCTCCCTGGAAGGAGCAGGATGCAGGGGATGGCCAATTTTAGCCATGTTTAGTGCTCACAGTATGGGTATTCTGGAGGCCTTGCAGATAGCACCAGAGAATGCCCCTCAGCCAAAGGCAGGGCTCACTACTAGGGCAGAAATCCCTGGATTTGAAAATCACTTTGTTTATATATCAGTATACACATAGATACAACAACATGCTGAGGGGTCCAGCAATTTCCAGGACAGGAATTGTAGGTCTGAAGGAACTTAATTTTAACCCAGTAGTTATGCTGGGAAAAAATGATCTGTAGAAAATCAGCACCGTAATCAGAAAAGGGTGGGAAGTGGAAACCAGAAGAGCACAGATCTGATGATTGAAGAGTAATGAAACAAGGCTGGACTGACCATAATCAATGCTCTTCTGGAATGAGCTCATTATTTATTCCATCCTGCTGCAGTCTGAACACCTATGTAAATGCTACACTGCATCAGCAATCCCACAAATCTCTGATAGAGCCTGCATTTGGACAGAAGCATTAATGTGTTTGGTTTTTTTTACAGGCAATGTGGCAATAGCATCAAATCTCTCCCCTCCCCACAAAAGTGATTGCTGCCAGTTGAATTTTCTCCTGCTAAGTCAATGTGTGGGCTAACCAATACAGAGTTGTAAGAAAGTTAAAGTGAACATTTTAGACATACTCTTGCAAAAAGGACAGACAGAAGGAAGCAATTCTTGCCAGTTCTCAACTGGAACAGACTCCTGCCCTGAGCTTAACTTCTCAAATGCTAAAAATGTGACACATTTTTGGTTTCTCCACTTTTGTTCCCCATGCAGGTCACTGTAATTTCTGCACCAACACCTTGAATGTTGTGAAACCCTGATCAGGCTGGGTCCTGACACAATTCCCATGGCTGTGACAGGCCAGGAAGAGCTACAGCCTCCCCCCTCCACTTGACATGAAGGTGGGCAAAACCAACAATAAACTACATACTTGTGAGTCAAAAATACAACCCAGGATTTTAGTTTGATTAAAAACCAAAACAACACAACATACCAGGCACTCAAAAACACCGAAACAAATTCTATCTGCTTAAAATGATGAAAGAGGACTGAGACTAAAACTTACAAACATGCTATTTCACAGAAGCAGCTGGAGCTGTAAGTTACCTCTGCAAGTTCTTCTCATATAGCTGAAAAATGGGCACATTTTTAATTTGGAGAACTCAGGACTTTTGCACCACCTGACTGCAAATCATGTCAAGATTTCACCACCAGGAAATCACATTCTGCATCTAGCAGCTCTATTATTTTCAGCCTTTCCCATGGAGCAAATGCTGATACTAACATTTTCCCCCTCAAATGTAAGCATTTTCCATTTCTCTTGCAAAAAAAGACTTTTTGCCTTAATTACTTCGGCTTTTGATAGAGCTAGCAGGTGTAGTGAGTATTTCCTTCATTTCAACTAGTTCATTCAAAGTTGAAAACCCAACTGGGAGTTGAAAAAAAAAAAAAGTCTCTTGCAATCTCTGAATAAAAAGCAGGTGGGAGAAAATGAGGTCTCTGAATTTTAAAGCAGCCAGACTTTCCTTGGCACTTAGGCCTTGTTTTCTCCCTTATATTCTGGCTGTGGCTGCTCTTTAGTGAGAAGAATACTATCCAGAGTGGATTTTCACAGTAATTCAATATATTTCCAAAGCCTTTCATTCTTCCTGAAGTTATTAAGACGGAAAGCTTGACTGCATGGGTGAAAATGCATTTTTATGAATCCAAAAATCTGAAGCTACCACAATTACAACTGGCACCATAAAACAGGATTTAGTCAGATTTATGTCTAGACTCTGATAATGACACTTTTTAAGCATTAATTGAACACTGTGGAGAAAATACTAACAAATAGTTCAAGAGTAACATGCTTAGATAATATGTCATCCCTTTGACTCCTCATTTCTAATTTGAGATTAACATCTGCCTTGTATCTGGTAATTAAACCTCTCATTAAGCTCAAAATTCTGAAGTTTAATCTGGTAAAAAGAAGTTTTCTTTGTTAAAAAAGACAAACTCAAAAAAAAAAACCAATCAAACCAGGCTGAAAAACAACTGTTTCAGGGAGAAACTTTAGCATTTCTGTATTTCTTATGCAGGGATTCTCAATTTGACAGCAGACTTGCTGAAGTGCCCTTTCCTGAGTCACCTGCTCTGCTCTGTACAACTCCCAGGCTGCAAAAATTTCAGAGTTTCTCCACCCTCTTTGAAGACAGAGTTTCACTGACAGCAAGTGGCCAGAGCAGAGCTATGGAGCAACCAGACAAACTGGAACGTAATAATTTAATTAGACACAGTAAATGAAACTGGAATATTTTTTTTCCCAGGTTGCCCCAATAAACTTTGTAATGCCACAAAGCCAATATAAAGGCTTTAAAGAAGTTAAATATTATATAGAAAGGAATCTTTTAGAAAATGTTGCCTGTTTCTAGATGAGTGTATGGTTTCCCCCCAAAGACCAGAGTGCACAGCCCCAGGTGTGCCCTGGAGTCACTCCCCTGGATGGAGGAACAATTCCCAAAGTGAGCCTCACAACTGCTGAACAGAAAACCTGACCCGTGGGGCTGCCACTTCCAATATCAGCAGTAAATTAAATCCAAGGAGTGCACAGGCACAGCCAAACCTGCAAAACAGCAGCTTCCCCACACCCCTGTGGAGCAATGGGCCCAAACCTGATTCACAATCGCTCAGGTGGAAGAGAAAGGGGAAGATAAATGAACACAGTCTAAGAGCTGAGAAACTGAGGAGTACAGACCATGCTCCCCCCTGAATCCACAACATGAATAATCCATCACTCCACCTTCCACCCAGCACTCTCCACCTCCATGCCAGAATATTTAGCATGTTATTTCCTTCCCCTCACTACATGCAACTACAGGAGTTATTTATACGTCAGAAGAAACCTCCCTGACTTCACTTTTTCCTCTACTTGCTGAATCCACAGAGTAAAATGGCAATCTGATGTCCTGACATCAATCTGATGCTAGTTACTATCATGCCACAGAGACTTGGCATTGTATTAATAACCATAACCACTATAACACTTGGATTTAGTCAGACAAGATTACTAATTGCCAGAAAAAAACCCCTCTGAACTGGGCTACTTGTTTCCCAACCCACTGAACACAGAAGGAAGCTGCATCCATCCACACACAGCTCAGCCCTGTTCATCAGCTTCCTTCCACCAGACCTGATCCCACCAGAGAAACAAAGCAATCTCCAGCTAATCCAAAAACTTCCCAGACATATCAAGAGGGTAGTAAACCTAAAATATCTTTGCTTCATCTCCTTCTCCACGTAAACATCTATTTTCAGAATTGTAGCTTCTATTATTGATCTCTGGAGAACAAATGATTTGTTTTTAATTCTCCCCTCACCATGGCAATACATGCACCAAGCAGAAAGGTCTCTTTAGTAAAATGCATTTGGTGCTATTTCTGAACTCCAGATACAAAACAGTATCTTAATGGTTTACAAGTTTTATTTCTACAGTAATTTCATCAGAACTCAAGTACCCATAAATTTTTCTGATATTACAAGCCACTCGTGTTTTCTGCTAAAAAAGTTTTGAAGAAGGCTATTATATTTTAAGAGTTATTTCTTTTTTTCCTGACATTTCATACCATCATTTCTAGTTAGTTTTCTCTGCAAAGTTTCTCACTCTCCTCTGTGTTACTGTATTCATTTTTGTCATCCTACCTGCTCCCATGTATACAAGTTGGTCTCCTCAATCCTTCCCTGGATGACAGTTCCTATGAGAACTTTATGATCTTTGCTACATGTGTCAAAGTTTTGCTTTCACCTTCTGGTTTTATAAATGTATTGGGCTGTGTAAAAGCAAAAAGGATACATGTACGACAGGGATCTGAGGGAAAGCACCTTCAAACAATTACAGATGAATATGTATTTCAAACTATAGGACAAACAGGAGAAAGGGAGTGACTCCAGCTGCTGACAGTGTGTTTCCCTGGCACACTCCTAGTGCAGGATGAAAAATCAGCACTTCACAAGGCCAAACCATGGACACCTTCATTGGTTTGAGTCTCTCCAGGCAAAAAAGGGCCACCAAAAGAGAAAACCCACAGGCTTCTTCCAGGTTTATTTCAATTTCAAAGTCTACCAAACTTCAGATGTTTGCATTTTCCAATGGCCTGTCCCAAGCAGCCACCTCTGGAAAAAGCAACTCATCACTCACTTTTGGACATAAACAAATAAGCTTAAGTCTTTAAAAGAAGACACCAATTTATATTAGTGCCAGCTGTGTTAACAGCACAAGAACAGTGGTTCAGCACTGCAACAAGTTGAGTGCAACAAGGCCAAGGGAATGCTACCCTTGGACATTTTCAAAACCAAACTGGACAAAGCCCTGAGCAAACCAACCTGTTTCTGAAATAAGTTTGGCTGAAAGCTGCCTCATACTCAAATCACACCCATGCAACTATTTTCTATGTTGTTTGTTTAGTTTTTTTTAATGACAAGCCCACAACAACAATCTCCACAGAAAAAGAGATGCTGAAATCTCTCATTTGACCACGTGAAGCCATTCTGAGACCTCTCTCCTTGAAATGTCAGCAGTGGGCTCTACAGGACAGCAGGCATTGCACATGGAGCAATAATAATTTAGTCCAAACTGCCTGAGTTTTCACTCCAGTTCCCAGGTGTTTTTTGCAGCCTGCAATGAGCTTTACCTTGTCATGGCTACTCTTAAAAGCATTTCAACCCTCCTTTAAAACAAACCACATCCCAGCTGCAGTACAGTAACTCAGCCACAGATTCATTTTTAACTAACAGCTAAATTTGTGATGTGATTTGAAACACATTTGTCTGTCTTAAGACAGACCTAAGTTTAAGTATTACTTACAACATTTGTTTCACTCCTCTTAATCTCTTTGCTAGCATTAAAATGATGGGTCTCTCTCATGGTGTCTTCCAGATTACAGAGTACTGAATTACATCTCTCTCACATCACAGTCTGACAACACTTGTTTTCAAAGGGCAACCAAATCAGCCACAGGGGACCAAGTGCCAGGGGAATTGTGCTGCTGCACGTCCTCAGGGGAATGGGAACTCTGGACCAGAGGTCTGTGGCACAGCAACCACTGCATGGAGCCAGATCAGCCAAGTCCCTGAGGCCAGCTTGGTTCGTGTTCAAAAGGAAAAAACAGCCTGGGCAGTGTGGACAGCTGCTCCTCCAGCCTTTCCTCCAGGCTTTAATATCTCACGTTTTATCTAACCTCCAACTCAGACCCATATATAGGAATCTCTGTTTAGTTCTTGGATAACAATTGCTCTGGTTGTAGAGAAGAGCTTAAGTAGCTTAGAGAGCTGCCTGCCAGAGAAAGGAATTTAGCATGTAGTTCCAAAAGCCTGGCTCCTTATGAACTTGGATTTTAGTGCTGACAGTGCTCACATCCCTGTAGAGACATGGATAGCAAAGAACATCCAGCTTTGTCATAACAGGTTCTTAGCATCCCCCTTCTCCTCTCCCTGGCTGCTTCCATGAAACTTGTAGGATTCCAGTTATTTTGGAGACACCCTCACAGACACTTGCCAGCCAGCCAAGTGTGTCTGGAAACTCCTCCACGAGTTCAAAACATATCGCTGAAGAGAGAGACAGATGAATGTATTTGAACAGGACAACACTAAGTTTTATTTCCATAGCAAAGCAGGCTGAAAAATCTGCCAAGCTCAACCTCTTCAGCTCATCACACTTGAACACAGCAATGCTGTGTTAGCCCAGATAAATTCATGGTTTAGGCATGTGGGCATGGTCACAAAATTCTTTGGGTAACAAGCTTTTAGATAGTCGAAGTTTCTGTATTTTCCACAAGCAGCAGCCACAGCAGAGAAACAACCCCCCTGAAACCCACATTGAGAACGCTGCTCAAAGCTCCAACTTCTCTGCAAACTCCTGATTTAGATGAATATACTCTACACTCCTCCAATTGCGTGGTTTGGTGCTACGGGTGTGCTGGGAAGACAGAGGCTGTTTTAATCTCCAGGCACTTATCTCAGAGACAACTACTCAGTCAATGTAGGACACCTATCATCATCTCACTGCTTCACTTTAAGCTGCCTAAATAAAGCAGCAGAGCACACAGTGCCTTTAACACAAACACGGTGACACTTCAAGCACGGGCTGCTAGATTATGGGCACATTATCCACAGATGACAGATAACACAAACCCAGCCCTGATGTGACAGGAACAGGGCTCAGTGCTCACATTTCACCAGTTCAGTGTGTACACTGCACTTCCCAAAGTACCAAACCATTCCCATGGCCAGGGGCTTCCCATGGAAACAACCTGTCCCCACTGTCTGTGAATCACCCCCCCAGCACACAGAGATTGGGAACCTCCAGCTTATTGTGGCTGAAATAACAGATAATGCATTCAATCCAAAAACACCATGATGGGAATTGCTAATAAAATCCAAGTGAAGATAGACAGAATTAGAGATCACCTGTTAAACTACTGTTTAAACACTAGAAACAGAGAGAGCAATATATAAATAAATAAGTAAATACATGGGGCTGTGAAATCATATAGTTCACTAAAACTATATGTCTAGCATAGGTCTCCCTTCTCAAAAAAACATTAATGTATTGCAACCCAAAATACAACAGTAGCCAAAATGCTGTGCTCTGAATTATTTTGCTCTTAAGCTGCATTAATAAAATCAAAGCATTCATGGCAAGTTCAGGCATTTGGGCACATCACTCAAGCAACAAGGTTGCTCTAGGAATGAGGTAGAATCACTGTGTCAAATTACCTTCACTTCTAATACAATGTATCCCAATTAATCACACTAAATACATGTTAGTGTTCCAGGTTCCTTTGGTGGCCAGAAGCTCAAACAGAAGGCAGATTTGGCAGTAGGGGAAAAAGAAAGGAAAAGCGTTTATTTCAAATATTTTGTAGCTTGGAAATGGTCAATTAAAACACACACAAAAAAGTACAGAGGATTCTTATGAGTTTATCCTATATATTAAGTAATGACAAACCTACATAGAGTGATAAATCCATTATTTATGGACTAGGAGATTTCTTGACTGGTAAAAAAGGACAATTCTTTTAGGGGTTCATGTTGTGGAGAGAATTTAACCAAACACACACTCTCTGAAGTGGCAACAAGTGAGACAAAGAAGAAAATGTGATGTTGATGCTCTTATAATTCCTGTGTACGTTGGTTCTGCACTGTTGGATTGCTGAGTGTATCCTGTGAGGATTCCCACCTGGAATCAGAATGAGCCTGCATGAGGAGACGAGGCTGGGAAATGGGGGAACCCTCTGGATTATTCCCATTACAGCTGCCTGTAGCTCTGAGACTGTGGTGGTCCCTCACCCTTTCACCACTGCCCGAGCACCATGTCCAAGAAATACAAATTTATCTTTCTCAGGTTTTTTCTGGGGGGAAGCAGAAGGGACACGCTGATTTCCAAGGCTTGGGGTGATGTTACATCAGAAATGCAGCGAGGGCACCCCAGACCTGGAGGGTGCCACAAGTCCCAGAGGAACAAAATCCTCACTTCCTGAGATGAATTCCTTAGAAAGGAAAAACTAAATTTAGCCAGAAAGTGACCAAAATGCATCTAGCCCAGCAAGTTAATAAGGGTGCTCCAACCCAGGAAAAGCAAAAGATCTGATGGAATTACAGGAAAAAAAACAACCCCGAGTTAATCTCTCAATATGCAAAGTTGATTCCCTGCTGAACTGGTGATCTCTGATCTTAATCACCCCAGCTCTGTCTGAGGATATTCTAAGGGAATTGCAGCAGCCAAACTAACATATTTAAGAAGAAAAAGGAAATAATTAGTCTTTCTAGTTACTTCCTACAGGGCAGACTTATGTTAAAAATTAATGAACTAAAATATTTATCAAAGCCAGCTTTCTTCAAGCAACAACAAACTAAGAGTTAAAAATACCCAAACCAACAAAGGCAAAATATACTGTGAGGTACTCGCATTAAGTCTCATCTATATCTAATCAAGAGGTTTGAATGAGCTCTCTTTTCACAAACAAGCAGGTGATGTAATTAATTTTCTCCTGAACCCTGAGGTTGTCAAAGAAGAGGATCTGACCTAATACCAGCTAATTCCTGCTGTGTGCAGAATTGTAATCTCTTCTGCAAACCAGATTTGACCTGGATTCAAGTCAAGAATTTTAAGAGGGAACAAAATAAGGGGAAAAAAAGAATTCTAAGAGATGCCTGCATGTTATGCTGCATGCATAATGCACACCAATTTGTATTTGCATCAGTACAAAATCTACCTGCTATCAGATGCACACACCACACCCCAATATTGAGTTAAGACATGAAGAATTTATTAAAAACAACACTGGGTTCATGTACATACTTATCACATGAACTTTCTTTTGTTAAAAAATAACATTTAGCAGGACAGCTACAGATGTCCCTAAGCTCTAGAATTCCTGATTTTAACATTAAAACTGTAAAGTCACTTACACATGCCTGTTTTCTTGCACATATTGAGGGCTACAGAGACTAGTAATCGCATATAATTTAATTTGAGCTGCCACACTGTATAGCTGAGAGTTTACATATCTGCAGAGAATCACTGTCAAGCTTAAATGTAAATAAACTCATTAATATTACAACTGTGTGCATACAAACACAGAGGATAGTAGGCTTGCAAATAGTGCAGGCATAACTGCCTGGAGGAGACACTTGGCAAAATAAAACCAAGATGATCCTACATAGGTTTTATTTTGTTTTTTAACCACCTTATAAAACAAACAAACAAACTCATGCTGGAAACTTGTTCTCAGCAATGTCACACCCCTTGGAAAGTTCTCCAGGTACAGCCTTATTAATTCTAACTCCAGCAAGCTTTTCCTTTTACAGCTGATGTGTATTATTCACTAAAACCAGTCAACAGATTGGGTTTCTAAAAGTTGTGGTTTGCTCCAGACAAGGTTCTAAAAAGTTTCAAGGTTTATTTTGGCTGAAAGTCTTGGACACATGTGGAGACACAGAAGAACAAGGCCAGCCCAGAAATGTAGGGCAGCCCTGTCCTGCTCCTACCCTTCCCAAACCCAGTCTAAACACCCAGGCACATGTGGGCTCCTGGCTCTGCTGCTCCCAGCCACCATCCTCCCAGGCCCAGCCCACCCTCAAGGGGTAGAATCTTAATTTTCACCTGCCTGAAGCATCCCTTTTCTATTGCTGAAGACATACGTGTCCCACAAACACCCTAATACACGGTGAGCCCGTCAGCCTGATTTCCGTGCTGGGACACAGCTGTGAGAACACTAAGAGCACAAAATAGGAGTAAAAGAGCTCTACAAGGGCTTGCAGAATAAAATGGAAATACACAGTCACCATCTTGCCCAAGTGGCATCCTCAGCCACTGTGCTCTCAGCTGAGTAAAACACAAAAACTCAAACAGCAACAAAACCGAGTCCTGTAACAAATAACAAGGGCACCAGAGCAAATCAGGGAAGATATCTACCCCAGCCATACATTAGTAAGGACACATCAGCCTTCCAGAGCACTTCAGGAAGGACCACCACTCTCCAGCTCACCCCAAGGAAGTGTTTTAAAGGACAAGCCACCACCAGCACAGTCACGGTACAAAAATCCAACTTACCAATACAAGTAATAGGCTAAAGCCAGGACAATCAGCGTGGCGCAGACTCCAGCTAATAAGCAAAAGCCTGACTGGTTTACCAACATCTTCCCAATTTGTTATTGATTAATAAACAAACAAACAAACAAAAAAGGGGGAGAAGAAATGGAACGGCAAAAACGCACGATGTGAGTCTCGGCTAGGAAAGCGAATCAGTCTTGACATGGAGGAGGGATTAGGGTGACAAAAGCACATCGAGGTAAATCTGGAAGTGCTTCAGCTACTAAAACTGCCTGCTCAGCAGCCCAAAAAAACAGCTGGGTGTCCTCTCCACTTCGTGGCTTTGTAAGCCACTGAACTAAAAAGGCCCCTCTTCCCTCAAGAATGAAGGCATGAACGGGGCTGAAGTGGGCTAATATTTCAAACAGGTAATACTGCTCAATAAATATTACAGTCAGGTGGTGTTGCTGACAAACCAAGCTCTAATCCAGTAAGCTCCTTACAGGAAATTACCAGGCTACAATCGACCTCTCCTGGTCCTGTGTGCGCTCAGCACGGCCACTTGACACTTTTTGTTTCTGCAGGACCTGACCAAAGATTTTAACAAAATCTAGATTTAAGCACAAAGGACCCATGTAGATCTCCCATCTCCCATCACAGGACCCAACAGATGACAATGGTGTTACCTCTCCCTTCTCCCAAATCAGGGCTTTTGGAAGGCCTGAGCAACCACAGTCCATTAGTTTGGTTAACAAAAAGGAGAAACTGGAGCCTGGAAAGGGAAGAAATGAGGTGGCAGCAGCTACACCCTGTGCAGGAACACGGTGCTGATGGGGTGGGTAAAGCTCAGAGCCCCATCCAGATGCTCTGCACCCCAATCTGGACAGTCCAGGTAAAGAGAGACTTGAGGGCACATCCACACAGCTGGACTGAAGAGTGATTCCCATTTATCAACACAGCCCTCTAGGAAGATGCATAACTCACCTGGTCAGAGTTAGGCCTCTAAAGGAACAAAATCCAAACAAAATCTATCTTAAATACCAAAAATAAAATTTAAGTGCTAGTCACAGGCTCCTGACACACCCATTTTTTGACTAAACTTTAGCAACAGCACTAAAGACAGCAAAGCCCCTCTTAAAACCCTGGATGCCCTGAAGGTAGAGTCACATCAAAAGATTTTAATAAAGTTGAAAGAAGCAGCACAAAACCACTTAAAATGCAACAAAGTTTTGCATTCAAAGAAACAGACAATGCTTAGAATTATTTAGCCAAAAAGGGGAAAAAAAAAAAAAAAGGAGGCTGTGAATTTAAAAGTTACAGACAAATAGGAACTTCATCTGATTGAGCAGAGCTGGGTGGAATAAGAATATTAAAAGCTGCCTCTGAGTGTAAAAGCACACACAGATTAAATACAACATACTCCAGAAAGTGTGGTGAGTAAGAGTGCAGTGGAAAACCAGGACAGAAGCACCACAGCATTCATAAAATGTAAAGGAAAATTTCAGGTGCTCTCCATGCACCAAGTCAATACATCCTCCTGCCCTCTTATACCCTGCACAAAGTCCAGGTCTGTTGTAAAACCTTTTGCAACCTCACCTGTAGCTCAACCACATTTCCCAAGCAACTCCAAGGTTAAAGTCTTACAACTATCTACATCTTTGTCAGTGGAGGAGACAGCTTGCAACTAAATTCCTTGCTTAGGAATAATCAGTTTCTGTGGGCTCCATACTGATTGTGTTCCCCAATCTCATTTTGAGACTGCTCACACTGCTTCTGTTCTCAGTTGCAGAAATAAGGTTATATTTAATAACATCACAATAAACCCCAAAGCCCAAGAGACAAACACACACACAGTTCAAAGATGACAGGAGGGTTTCAGACATGCAGAGTCACTAAACTGGCACTTGCAATGTTTTCATAGGTGAAGCTCAATCACCAGTTTCCAGGACTGCTGATCAATACTTCTCCAATGCACAACATTCATTACAGAAAATGCACATAATGGATTATGACTGGGCACAGAACAGCATTGTCATTTTTTTAATGAAAACAAAACCCAAAGTAGCAATTATCAAGAGACCTCATTTGGAAAAAAAAAAAAAAAAATTACAATATTGGAATAACTGCCTATATTTGGAACAAGGCTTACTTGGTATTTCTATCATAAAAGCTATTCTAAAATTATAGTGCTGGTATTCAAACAGCAATTCTATAATACCAGCCCTTACATAACAAACAGAAAAGGAGTTATCTAACAGAAGCCCTATTAGTACAAAATTATTTCAGTAATAGGCCTCTTGCAATGTATAAAATAGATCAATGTTACGTAATTACAAAATGCTGCCAATCTTAGTCTCTGATTATTAAGAAAAAACATCAGTCATGTCTACTCATCTCTAAGACTACATAAAATGCTCCTCTTCACTCCAAGTGGTTGAATTTTCAAGACAAATGGGGATTCATCCTTTGTATTCAGATAAAAATAAACTACAAACGAAACTTCAGGAGTGTTAAATGCATTTACACACCAAGCTGTGAAACCTAGGGAGCCACCTGCTAGACAGAGTGGGTGAATCTGGAAAATGCTTTGTGGCACAGGCTCATCACTTGTTAAAACAGAGATGCAAAATAAAGGATAAACAAAAGAGTCTCACCTGAGAGATGTTATAGGGAGAATGAAATACTTTGCTTTCTAGATGGAAAAATATGAAGGAAAAAAAAAAAAAATAAGCCTCAAACATATGACAGAGAGAGAGAGCCAGCCAGGAGACATCTGTCTGCATGCAAATGTGCTGTGGCTGAACACGAAGTTGTCGCTGCCCGAATCGGCCTCTTTTGCCTCGGCTAGCTGTGGCCGATGTCAGCGGCAGGAGTGGGGAACCAGGCTAGCACTGCGAGGCTCAACCTGGAACCTCCAGAGCTCCTCTGCGCTCTGGCGTTGAGGCTTACAGGGCGACACAGGATGCGGCGAAGGGAGAAAGAGTGCTCAAACTCCTCCGATTTCCCAGGAACAAGTTTATTCCAACAGGTGCGGGGCTGGGATCACAGGGGAGAGGTCTGAGCCGAGACCCTGGGCACCCCCATGCGCCAGGTTTTAAGGACCGTGGGCGGCTCGTATGGTGACCAATGGGACAGCAGTCACGGAGGGGTTAAGGGTGGGGATTACAATATGCAGGACCAATGGTAGGGACCCGGGGGGGGGGAAAGCAACTGTACAATCAATAGGGCGTCGAGGAAGGGATGATAGGCAGGGAAAGAGCTGGAACAAAAGGTGGGGGTTCACATAGATTGACAGGGCTTAGGGGCAGGATTAGGGTGATGGATGGGGAACAATCTGGAAAAATGGGAAGGGTTTACCATGATGGGCACCTGGGGACAAACCATTCTTTATGACCGGGGAGCAACTGGGGTAAACTACCTCTGAACTTAATAAAACCAAGCAATATGGGCGGCAACATCTCCCCCTTTCCTTTTAAGAAACAGAGGAAGGCGTGGGGTCTAGGGGAGCAGAGGGTACAGCAAACCATTCAGGAGTGGGAGAGGGAAGAGGAGGAGGAGGGGAAAGAGGGTTTACATCAACATAGTCAACTTGCCGTGGGGGGAATAACAAAGAAAGGATAAATTGAATTAAACACTTCCGCAACACCGCGAATGTACCTAATAAAATTCACAAAAACAATCTATAATATGGTTCTTATAACAGAAGAGAGCCATCCGGAGACACCCCATCCTGCAGGAGCACGGTGGCTAGTGCGACGTTCGGGGTGGTCATCCTTCTGATGGCTCTCTAAAATTAAAGGAAAACAAATACTTCAGTTAACATAAAGGGAGAGCAAAAAATCAATAGAGAAAAGGGGTTCAAGACATTCCTCCTCCTCGTCGTCCTCGGGGGTTACTGGGGCGGCCTGCACGGACGCAGCGACATCCTCTTGCTCATCTGGTGGCCTGGTAGGATGTTTTGGGACATAAGGTTTCACCCACTTTTGTGGGATCCACCTTAGTCCCTGGGGCGAGGAGACGCAAGCGTAACCTCGCCCCCAGGTCACCAGATCGAATGGACCCATGATCTTTTGGGTCTCTGGGTCTCGGACCAGCACTGGAGGGCGATGTTGGAGCTCGTAGTTGCTGGTGGAGTTAAAGTGCAGTGCCACTGGAGGATTGGGATTAGTATCAGTACAGTTCAGAAAATTGATAGTAAACAGCGCCTTTGATAGCCTATCCTGAGGGGCGCAACCTTTCATTGAATCCCATTGACGTTTTAGAACGCGTTTGAGCGACTGGTGGGCTCGCTCTACAATCGCTTGGCCGGTGGGGGAGTGTGGGATGCCTCTCTTATGTGTCACTCCCCAACTCTGCAGGAATTCTTCCAGTTTCCTGGAAATGTATGCTGGGCCATTATCTGTCTTTAGCTCTTTGGGGACCCCCAGCACAGAGAAAGCCTGCAAGAGGTGTTTGCAGACCTGCTCGGCTTTCTCTCCTGTGTGGGCAGAAGCAAAGACTGCCCCTGAGAAAGTGTCTATGGATACATGTACGAACTTCAGCCCGCCAAATTCGGGAATGTGAGTTATATCCATCTGCCACACCTCACAGCTCCCCAGGCCTCGAGGGTTCACCCCCGCCCCTAGAGAGGGCATGACAGTGGTCTGGCAATGGGGGCATGTGGCCACAATGGCTCTGGCCTGATCCCGCCGCAGGTGGAATTGGCGGACCAGGCCAGGCACATTCTGATGGAACATTTGGTGGCTCAGCTTAGCTTGTTGGAACCGATCGGGGAGCTGAGCCCTGGAAACAGGGGCAGCGAGGGAATCAGCCATCTGGTTTCCCTCGGCTACTGGGCCGGGGAGATCTGTGTGCGACCTCACATGCATCACGAAGAATGGTTGCTTCCTGTGGGAAACAGTATATATTAATTTAGAAAGCAACTCGAACAATTTTGGGTTAGAGACCTCCTTCAGGGCAGCGTGTTCCGCTCTGGCAACCACCCCTGCAACATAGGCCGAATCAGTGACTAAATTGAAAGGTTCAGAGAACCTCTCAAAGGCCCTGACGACTGCATCCAACTCAGCAACCTGTGGAGATCCCTCCACATATTGAACATCTGCTTCCCACTGCTGAGTCTCAGGATTTCTCCAAGTCACCACAGACTTGTGAGATGCCCCGGATGCGTCAGTGAACACAGTCAGGGCTTTGAGGGGCTTCCTGCTCCGTACTTCTTTTGGAATTGGTTCGAATTTGGAATTGAAAAATTTGTGGGCAGGGGCATGAACAGAGACCTGGCCCTCAAAACTATCTAAAGCAATCTGGAGTGTCTCATTTTCCCGAAGTAACTGATTAAACATCTCTTTTGTCAGCTTATTTGGGGACTCTTTGTCCCGAGACAAGCTGACTGGTACCCGAATGCATGCAAAGTCGCACCCAGCCATCTCCCGAAGCCTGGCCCGAGCTCTCCCGATGAGCTGAGCCATCAGCTCCTGTGGCCGGGTGACACTTTTGGACCTTTGATGGCTCAAGAAAACCCACTCTATGATTAAGAGGGGATCCTTTGAGCCCTGGTCCCACTGAAAAATCAGCCCACTGAGGTGTGGCATTCTCCCGAGCACAATAAACTCAAAAGGCAGGGTCGGTTCGTACCGATGCGCCTGTCTTTCAACAAGGGCCTCTTCTACTTTCTCCAGGGCTTTCCTCGCTTCTGGGGTCAGGGTCCTGGGAGAACTCAGCTCTTTCTCCCCCTTCAAAAGTGTGAAGAGGGGGGCTAGGTCTTCAGTGGAAAGGCCCAGCCAAGGCCTGACCCAGTTTAAGGTCCCACACAGCGAGTGAAGGTCTGACAAGGTTTTCGGATTGCTGTTTATTGCCAATTTTTGAGGCACAACGGTCCTCTCAGCAATCCGCAGACCCAGATACTTCCAGGGTGGCATCCGTTGAACTTTATCCTCCTGGAGTTGAAAGCCTGCAGATGTTAAAGCCTTAACCACTCGGTCAAGTGATCGGGTGAGTAGATCGTCATGGGGGGCGCACACTAGGACATCATCCATATAGTGATGGATGATGACCTCCCCCATCTCTTTGCGCACGGGAGACAGCAATGAGGAGACATACCACTGGCAGATGGTGGGTGAATTCTTCATGCCTTGTGGCAACACCCGCCAGTGGAATCTCCTCATTGGGGCTTCTCGGTTGAGGGTGGGCACCGAGAAGGCAAACCGTGGGGCGTCATCAGGGTGCAAGGGAATTTGAAAGAAGCAGTCTTTTATATCAATTACGGCCAGATTCCAATTTCGGGGGAGCATCGTTGGAGTAGGCATCCCTGGTTGGAGGGGTCCCATGTCAACAATGATCTTATTGATGGCACGAAGGTCGTGAAGGAGCCGCCACTTGTCTTTCCCCGGCTTCCGGATAACAAATACCGGGGAGTTCCAAGGGCTGGTAGTCTCTACAAGATTACCTTTTAATAATTGCTCCTCCACGAGCTCGTTGAGCGCCTTTAATTTGTCTTTTCGAAGCGGCCACTGATCAATCCAGATTGCTTCATCAGTGGTCCAATCAAGTTTTTGGAAGGGGCGCTCTACAGTGGCCGCTATTAAAAATCCCGAGGGGTTTTCGGGATTTCAATCTTTACCCCCCATTGTGACATAAGGTCTCTCCCCCACAAGGGAACCTGGAAATCCGCAATGAATGGGCGTAAATTTGCCAATTGCCCATCCGGCCCCATAATTTGCACTACGCTCCTTGATACTTGCGCTAATTGAGTACCCCCTATACCCTGAATTTTCCCTGCCACAGGTTGCAGCTCCCAATGTGACGGCCATCTCCTCTGGGGGATGATCGTCACATCTGCCCCCGTATCAAGCAGACCCTTCAGATGGACAGATTCCGCACCCTGCTTGATGCTGCAATCGATGATGGGTTTGTCCTCACCCACTATTTCAGTCCAGTAGACGCCTGGTGCGTGGTCGTCCACTGGGACTCCCTCCGGGACAGGAATATATTGGGCTATGATTTGCCCCTTTGGGAGAAAATATGGTGGGTGAATGCAGCGCGCTAAGAGGAGGAGATCTTCCGGACCCTCTGGGAAGGTGATCGGGGAGATCTCAATCTCTGGGGGTGTGTGTTTAGTGTCCCCGATGGCGATGTACTTACAGTCACATCCAGTGTTTTTCTTGCCTCCCTCCAGTGGATCCACAGCAACTACTGTCCAGTGCTGGGTTTGAAAGAGGATGTCCTTGGTGGTGGTTAGATGTCGCGTCCGGTTGGGTGTCCAAGCCTGATGTGAAAAGCCCCCCTCCCCCGCAAGACCTGCCCCATTTATCGCTTCGCGCGGGGCAGGCTCGCGCAGCTCCCCTAGTTTTTTTTTATTATTGTATTGTTTGCCCTCGCCCCCGCACTGCTCCCTTGGCTAGGATGCTCTGCCGGGCAGTCCCTAGCTAGATGTCCAGGTTGCCTGCAGCGGAAACACAGTGGTTGACGCGCTGGTGATGGTGGAAACTGCATCACTGCTGCCGTAGGCGCTCGTCTCAACTGTTGCGGTGGGATGGCTCTGGACATCCCCATCATCGGCACCTTCCTGGAGCAGGCTTCGATGAGGATGTCTAGTGTCGGGGTTGGGTAGAGAGGCAAACTGAAAATTATCTGTTTACAAATGTCATTGGCATTGGCTTTTGCCACTTCTAATACAAGCTGTTCTTGTAGATTTGCCTCTTCTACTTGCTTCTCTGCCTGGGCTTGCAATCTATTGATAAACTTATTAAAAGGTTCATTAGGGAGCTGGAAAATACTCATTAAATTTATCTGGGGTCCCTCCTCAGGTAATGTATTGAAAACCTTTTCTGCGGCCTCCATGATTTTAATCAGGACAGGCCGGGGTAATACCCTGGCCTGCTCCTCTGGCTTGTCCCAATTTCCCTCACCGCACAAGTGATCTAAAGTCAGAGGGACTCCATCTATACATCTATCAATACTGTGCAAGAGGCTTGGAAGGATGGTCTCTAATGATCTCTTCCACCCCTGTTTCCACAACCTGAAGTCAGCTGTGGAAAGGAGGCAGGAAAACAGCTCCTTCAGATCACTGGGCACCATTTCGTTCGCAGAAAAGGTAGCTTTTAATAGACCTTTAAAATATTCACTACCTCTCCCAAACTCCTTCTGTGCCTTGCACAGCTCTCTCTTAGTCTGGAAGGAGAGGGCTTCCCATTCCCGGGACCGCCCCCCCCTTCCACTAGAAGTCACCGGTGCGGCAAGGGGGATTTCTACCTGTTCCGGGTTCTGGCTTCCAGGCTTACCACCTCTAGCTCCCAAAGCATGGGAACCGGGTGTGGTACCGTGGGAACCGGAAGAAAAGGCGTGGGAACCAGGAGCCGGAGGGGGCGGGACTGGAGGACCGACTGAGGAGGAGGGCAAGGGGGAGGAGCGGCAATCAGAAAAGGCGGGGTTTAGGTGCATGACTTCAGAGGGGCCCGCCCCTGAGGAGGAGGAGGTTTTCGAGGGGAACTGGGTGGAGTTAGGGTAGGGAGAAGGGGTGGAGCTAGGGAGGAAAGGGTTGTTCCTGGGGGTCTGAAAGGGATTATGGGGAGAAGAGGCACAAGGGAAGGTCCCAGCCATGTGGTCCCCGCCATTTTGTGCCCTCTGGGAGCCCTCTTGAGGGTTAGGAGAGGGGTAGGGGAACACAGGGGAACACTGGAAACTGGGGGAAACTGAGGCACGGGGGTCTGAGGGTGAAAACTGGGGACTTGCAACTTGGGAAATGTTTAGCTGAGGGTTTGTAACTGGGGAGACGGGGGAATCGAAAAGTGCTCTGGTAACTTGGCCAGGGCTACCAGGGCAGGGGTTCTGGGAGAGACGTGGGGGGCCAGGGGTCCTGTTACCCTTGGGGGAACCCTGAACAGGACAATTTGCCCTGCAGGTCGCTCCGCAGGTCTCCCTCAACTCGGGATCAGGGGGAGAGGAACACGGGGATGGGGAAACTGGGGAAACCGGGGCAGTCTGTGGCAGCTGCTCCTGCAATTTTTTTTCTTTTATTACGGCAGACTGAATTAAGATAAACAATGTTACAAATTTGTCAGCCGATGTATCTCCTTCATTTACTAACTCTGTTAACTTTATTCCGACTTCATTCCAAAACTCTACGGTGTTTGCTCTGTCTGGGGTGAAGTTGGGGAAATGCAGGAACAGCCATCTCACAAACTGTTTCACCCTCCCACGAGAAAACCGTCTACTCTCTCCTTCAAGGGTAGTCACAACTTGGTAGAAAACTCTTTTTTGCTGTGCTGACAGACGTGCGCCCATCTTTTTAACCCCAGCACAGCAATTCCCACCACCCCCTGCAGCTAAAGGCACACGTAACAAAGTACGGGTCTGAACCGGGCTACCCCACACTCCCTCCCCGAGGGATTCTCAACACACAGCAGGGGGAGCTGCACACCAACACACAGCAGGGGGAGCTGCACACACTTGCACACCCCCTCGTCCCCCACGTGGGGCTACTCACCCAATTCCGGACCGGTGCTGCAGGAGACGTCCACAAACCCCGAGGCGATCGTCGGCACGTCGACGGTTGCCACCTCGATCCCCAGGAGCAGCACTCGACAAAAATGAGTTTGCTCTACCGGGGATAGCTGCCGCTCACAGTCTTTTGTAAAATCCACACAAGTGCGTAGATTCACCGACTTCTCCGGGGGTCTCCACGCTTCACGAGAGGCCCCGCGTTGAGCGTCATCTGTCGCTGCCCGAATCGGCCTCTTTTGCCTCGGCTAGCTGTGGCCGATGTCAGCGGCAGGAGTGGGGAACCAGGCTAGCACTGCGAGGCTCAACCTGGAACCTCCAGAGCTCCTCTGCGCTCTGGCGTTGAGGCTTACAGGGCGACACAGGATGCGGCGAAGGGAGAAAGAGTGCTCAAACTCCTCCGATTTCCCAGGAACAAGTTTATTCCAACAGGTGCGGGGCTGGGATCACAGGGGAGAGGTCTGAGCCGAGACCCTGGGCACCCCCATGCGCCAGGTTTTAAGGACCGTGGGCGGCTCGTATGGTGACCAATGGGACAGCAGTCACGGAGGGGTTAAGGGTGGGGATTACAATATGCAGGACCAATGGTAGGGACCCGGGGGGGGGGAAAGCAACTGTACAATCAATAGGGCGTCGAGGAAGGGATGATAGGCAGGGAAAGAGCTGGAACAAAAGGTGGGGGTTCACATAGATTGACAGGGCTTAGGGGCAGGATTAGGGTGATGGATGGGGAACAATCTGGAAAAATGGGAAGGGTTTACCATGATGGGCACCTGGGGACAAACCATTCTTTATGACCGGGGAGCAACTGGGGTAAACTACCTCTGAACTTAATAAAACCAAGCAATATGGGCGGCAACACGAAGTCTCTGACTGCTGCCACACACCGCATTCGTGCCCGCAAGCCCTGCCCAGGTTCAAAGCTTTCCTTTGAAGTACTGAGCACTAATTGGGAAGAAATGGAAACTCTGTCTTCCAAGAAGTGCTGAGCTGCTTTAAATTTCAGGTATAAAACACTACCTTCTGCAGAAGAGAAGCAGTGTGATTTGCTCTCTGATCCACACTAATGCAGGATCCCTGGTGCAAGGAACAGGCAGGGGCAGGAAAGCTCCTGGGGCTGTCTGGTGGCAAAGCCAGCACCTCCTGAGAGCCAGGGTGGCCAGAGGCAAAGCCAGCACCTCCTGAGAGCCAGGGTGGCCAGGGGCAAAGCCAGCACCTCCTGAGAGCCAGGGTGGCCAGAGGCAAAGCCAGCACCTCCTGAGAGCCAGGGTGGCCAGAGGCAAAGCCAGCACCTCCTGAGAGCCAGGGTGGCCAGAGGCAAAGCCAGCACCTCCTGAGTGCCAGGGTGGCCAGGGGCAAAGCCAGCACCTCCTGAGAGCCAGGGTGGCCAGAGGCAAAGCCAGCACCTCCTGAGAGCCAGGGTGGCCAGAAGCAAAGCCAGCACCTCCTGAGAGCCAGGGTGGCCACAGGCAAAGCCAGCACCTCCTGAGAGCCAGGGTGGCCACAGGCAAAGCCAGCACCTCCTGAGAGCCAGGGTGGCCACAGGCAAAGCCAGCACCTCCTGAGAGCCAGGGTGGCCACAGGCAAAGCCAGCACCTCCTGAGAGCCAGGGTGGCCACAGGCAAAGCCAGCACCTCCTGAGAGCCAGGGTGGCCAGGGGCAAAGCCAGCACCTCCTGAGAGCCAGGGTGGCCAGGGGCAAAGCCAGCACCTCCTGAGAGCCAGGGTGGCCAGAGGCAAAGCCAGCACCTCCCGAGAGCCAGGGTGGCCACAGGCAAAGCCAGCACCTCCTGAGAGCCAGGGTGGCCAGGGGCAAAGCCAGCACCTCCTGAGAGCCAGCTTGGAGACACATGCAGGGCTTGGCACATCCCTTTGTTCATTTATGCCTCGTGCCTCTGCTCCAGAGTTTGCTACCACGAGCTGTACTGCTGGGATGGAAAAGATTAAATAGGATTATTTATTATTTTTATTATTAATCAATAAGTATGATGAACAGGGTAAGGGTAAGCTCTGGTGACACCAGAGCTATCCACATGCTGTGGGAATCACAGCTGCAAGACCAAAGAGAGACAGAAGGAAAGTTTTCCCCTGCCAGTGCCCTGCTATATTAAACCTAAAACATCCCCAGAAAAGCATTTGCATGATCTCACCTACAAATGCACCTCCAAACCAGGAACTGCTCACAGCTTACCAATGAAGAAAGGCAGCTCTAAAACTGAGAAGCAGAATACATGCCATGCAATTTTGACTTTACAGTCCCCAGTCTTTCTAACAGATCTGTGACAGGTGATAAAGACCAGCCAGCCTCCTGTCACCAGGCTGACGCTTGTCACACGGACAAAGACACCTTGTCTATACATTTCTGTATAGGAAGACTATGCTTTCACCATGAAATTCAACATGGCTTGAGCCTGGAAGGAGACAGAGGCCACATGGAGAATAAGGGAAGACAAAAGTCACCATTGTTCCAAACCCAGATGTTTCAGATCTTCGTCACAGGGGAGACAGAGAAGCAAAACTGCTAACACCAAAAGTAGGCATTCTGCTGAGTGACTGCCACCGAGGCACCTTCAGATAAAACCCACTGTTCTGCAGTCAAGAACAAATAATAGGTGAAAAATAGGACCTGAAAATGCAGCAGATACACGAGCAAACAGTTTCTCAGTAAGTTGAGTGAGCTGACCTGGCAGCCTCAATTACAGTGGGTGGGAGCTGGATCCTGCATGGACACTGCTCATACAGAGCTGGGCATCTGCTGTTCACAGCCCAGAGGGGCAAAAAGGAAGAAAGGAAAAGCTGTACAGCAGGGCAGGGACACACATGATCCCCTAACTCCTTTTATGGGACCCAACTTCTGCTCTCTTGGATGCCCTGACTGCCATCAGCAGCATGTTCACTCCTGAATAAGACATCTATTCTTCTCTTGGATTATTTCACTGACAAATATTGCACAAGGCTGTTATCAGCCTGAATCAGTCATCACCCCTGTGGTCAGATCTCTATTTTGCATACACACAAAAGCAGATATCTTCCTAAAAAGATAGACCAGACTTATCAAGCAGGATGATAACAAAACAAATATATGCTGAACAAAGTTTTGTTGTTCTGTGTTTTCTGTCAAGATCACACTAGCCCCTTCTGGTCTCTATACCAATACTGGCAGCAGCCACGCACCACACAACCTTTACACCCCCTCACCCAACAAAAAAAGCCCCTCAAACCCCCAAAAAAGCCACCATAAAAAGAAAAAAACCCTTCTCCAGTGAAAATTTGAAGACCACATTTTTAACTCAAAGCTGAACTGCATGCTTAAGTGTGCACTTCTGCACGTGGTGAAATCTTTATGAATTACAACCAGAATTCTTGACAAATGCAGTAGCCCACAATTCAAAAAAATTAACTTATAAGTGGGAAGGCTGCACATTGTGAAAATTCAGGCTTTTGTTGGCCAGTCTGGGTCAGCTGGTCAGCTGGGAAACTAAACAGCAGCCATTCTGTAAACATCCCATCTGTCTTGAAAATCCACATCAGGCTTAGATGAAAAGAAACATCTACAGCTCTCACCTTTTCTTAAGATCTCCCATCTCCTGAGTGGCTTTGGCATTCTGTTGCTAAATAGGCCAGCATATTTAGTTAATTTAGGCCATTCTGGATTCTGCAGAGCAGGAGACCCTTCTGTGGTAACACACAGAGTCTTTGAAAGATGCTGCCAACAAAGATCACAAATCCAGGACTGGTCAGCCCTGTCACGATTAAGTTTCCCTTGTTCAGCTTCTTCTGAACAGAGGCCTTTTAATGCAATGTTTGAGAGAGACATGACCTAAATACCATTTTACTGAGGGCTGCAGGAATCCCAGGAATGACTGGCCCACTAGAAATCCACGCTTGCCTTCCACCAGCAACATTCAGACAGCAATGTTGCACAAGGGATGTTCCACAGCTGATAGTGAAACTTTGGGAGTTCTCACAGATGCTCTCTTTATCATGGGCTCATGTAAACTGGCTCTGACAGACCCAGACAAAAGGACATTCAAATATTCTGCCACTGTGAGTACTTTTTTCAGTCCTACAAGTGCCACAAATCCTGACACTAATCTGACCATAAGGAGATCTCTCAGTGATCACAGCCCCAGCCAGGTGGGCAGATGCCTGAGTGGAACCTTCTACATCTCCCTACATTGCTCTGCATTGCTTCCACTTCTGTCAGAGACACAAAAAAAACACCAAAGCAGAGGTTGTTTCCTGCTGGAACAGTTATAAAGTCCTGGAAGAAATGCAGAATGTGAAATTTCTTGTATAAAAGTAAAAAGTAAAAAGAGCACTCACTTCTCTTGGAGCTTGCACCTTCAGAACCGTTTGCAAGTCAAAAACTGCTCCCCATCACTTGAAACATTAGAAGCTAATTAGAAAAGAGAGGTGTTCACTGTACCAAAGCTTCATATTCAAAAGACCCTATGTGCCAAACTGGAATTATGGGTGTCACCACTGCTAGCTTGGCACTGCTTTTCAAAAGCTCCTCAGTCGGGCTGAGTAGCAGCATTTATGCTCTTATGATTCATTTCTATCTGCCAGAATAACCCTCAGCTCATCTGCAATTATATGCCAAAAAATTCAGATATTCAAGGGTATTACAAACTGCCTGCAGTTCAGTGCAATGTGTTAATATAGGACACATTTACAGATTATGAGTCTAGCAAACCAGACTAGCTTCATTTAAAATAAACAAACAAGCAGCCTGGTTAATTACCAGAACTAATCTAGAAGAATCAATATTTCTCCAATCAAGACATATAACAAGAACCTTCATGCTATTTACTCAGCAAAATATAATTGCTTCTAGAATCTGCAGATTTTGTTCACTTTTAAGCCCATTAAGCACTAACTACTTTTTATTAGGTCTATTTAAATTCTTTTTTACCTTTACTGTAATAAACCAAATTTTGAAATAACTGGAATAATTTAAACTTCACTGCATTAATCAGAAGTACTTTACTGTAAGTAAGTTCATTACTTCCAGGCAACTGGAAGCTTTTTCTATGCCTGGTTTGACTGACTGCTCACGAGCCTCTCCTCCCAGGCACTACTACAGGCTCTAAACTCAGGGTTAAGGTCAGCATGTCCTCAAGGTTTGCTTGTGTAACTGCTTACATTTATTACTCATCCCACATCTGTACCAACAAGATATATCTTGAGCTAAACTGTTTGTTTTGGGGTTTTTTTTTTGTTTAGGTTTGGTTTTGAGGTTTTTTGGGTTTTTTGGTTTTTTTTCAATTTTATAAAGTAGATCACTTCAGTAGACACTAGGGAACAGTTAACCCAGGGCACACAGGACAGTAGTAAGGGCCTTTGTTATATCTTCAGCACAGGGAAAAGAACTGCACAAGGTGATGCTTGGGCCTTTTGCTCCCATCTTGCAACACAGATCCAAAGCACCCAGATGACTTCATACTGAACAAGTTGAAAGCTCACAAAGCCAAGGCAAAGAGCATCCAGAAGTGACCTGCAAAATTCCCACAGCCAGGTCCTGCAGTGCCACGAGGGCCCAGCAGCCCCATCACCAGCTCACACTGCACTGAGCCTCTTCCTCTCTGTCCTTTTCCTACATCCCACAGGAGGGGGCTTGCTCAGCTTTTACAGGGTGTTCTTTATCAGCATTTGCAACCACAGGTTGGTTGTCTTCAACTCCTCAGTCTGATTCACGCTTGGGCACCACTTATCCCATTAAACCTGAACACCACAAGAAGGAGGAAAGGGAGGCTCTCTCCAGAGGGAGACACAGGTGCAGAGATTGGGAAAATGAAGCCTTGAATCAAAAGTGGCCTTGCTGCTAAGGTACAGTAATATTGTCCTGAAACACATCCTCTGACAGTATTTGTATTTAAATCTGTGCTTTCTGCTATTTTGGAAAGCACTGCCAAAGGTCCTGAATGTGTGGCCTTCACAACTTATACATGTGAAAACAATTGCTCCCACAGCAACATTGACATTTTCAAAACAATTATGAAAGAGTAAATGCCATTATGGCTTCTAAGAAAGCATTTTCCATTTGGATTACCTTTTCCTTCTCAAAATAAACACCCCCAGGAGATCAAGTTTGGTTCTTAAAGTTTCACCAGCAGATATTCCCAGCTGGAAGTGGATCCTGTGCTGGTCCAGAGCAGTGACCACCCTGGCAGGGCTGAACAGTGCTGGGTTCCAGCCATAAATGTACCCAGCACTGTTCAGCAAGGCTGCTCCTTCCCTGGGAAAGAGGCACAAAGCTTAATGCTTTAAAAAGTTTCTGAAGAGCAGGAGAACTGAGTGCTACAGAAAAAAAACCACTGTCATGTTCCCTTCCTCCAAATACAAGGTGCAACGACTCAGTGCCCCACCTGTTAAAAACAGATAGGAGAGAACATCACTTCTGCAAGTTGGGAAAAACTGACTCTGCCTGAAAACCAGACCACACCAACAACAGCAGGGATCACACCTCTGGGAGCAGCTTGTCAGAACAACACTCTGCCAGTGGAGGGGCCTCTGTCCTACAGGCTTTGAAACCACAGCCTCCACACTGGTAAATTAAACATGAAAACAGCAAATATAACTGGTCTTCCAATATATTTTATATTTTGCCTTGCTTGAACTGTAGAAACTCTGGAAACTGTGACTGCCATGACTGCCTTTGTGAGCTGCTTTCAGGTCTAGCCTGATGAATCCAATTATTTTGTTTTCCTTTTTCTGGTTCCAATTAAGTTTTTTATCAAAATTGACTTTTTCAGCAATTTCTACAAATTAGAACATTGACAAGCCTGAGAGACAAATCCCCCCAGAAAGACACACAATAAGGACAAGAGCAGCAGATGACAGATCACAGAATCACGGTTTGGGCTGGGAGTGACCTTGAATATCATCCAGTCCCAACCCCCTGCCATGGGCAGGGACACCTGCCTCTATCCCAGGTTACTCAGAGCCCCACCCAACCTGGCCTTAAACACTTCCAGGGATGGGACATTCACAACTTCTCTGGGCAACCTGTGCCAGGGCCTCACCACCTTCACAGGGAAGAGTTTACTCCCAATATCTGATCTAACCCTACTCCCTTTCAGTTCAAAGCCTTTCCCCCTTGTCCTATCACTCCAGGCCCTTGTAAATAATCTCTCTCCATCTTCCTTGCAGGCTCTCTTTAGGCACTGGAAGGCCACAGTAGGGTCACCTTTTCCAGACTGAACAATTCCAATCCTCTCAACCCTTCCTGGCAGTGGAGGTGTTCCAGCCCTCTCATCATCTGGGTGGCCTCCACCGGACAATCAAGAAAAGTGAAGGCTGGAGGAATTATTCAGGGGTTTAGTCAATCCATGCAGCCTGCAGCATGGCCATTCACTTCACTCAGAGAATTTCATTTCCAATTTATTCCTCGTTGCAGGTTCTAGTGACCCAAGACACGACACCCAGGCAGCACACAAGGGCACAGGTAACAGGGCCTGGCAGCCTGCAGGGCTGGGTATGAGAAACTCAGATTTTCTCTTCTCTGAACAGAAGCACAGCTTGAGAACTCAAGAGCTGTTACAATTCAAAATCTTGCTCTCCCCTGCACCAGCATATTTTAGCTTCTCAGTAACTCATCAATGGCCTTTTCAAGCCTTACACACAAAGAAGAAATGCAGAAATTGCAGCCATGCGAGTTAAAAAGTATCCTACAAAACAGCAAATGCATAAAAAAGGGCTTTCTTGTGCTTCTGGGGCATTTCTCCTACACCAGTGTCAACCAGGGCAGGCAAAAACATTTTACACAACCAGTTTTGAAAACAGCTGGTCACCATGACACTGGGACAAGGCTACCTTAATAAATCAACCTACTGGGTGTCCCTCCACACACCAAAGCTGCAGGCACTCAGCCAGCTATAGCTGCAATAGCTAATATTTGGGGGTCAAATTTTTGACCCAAGAATATTTTGAGCTTGCAGGGAGCATCTATTTGCCCACTTAATGAGCTGGGATCACTGCTTTCACTTCCTCTCTACAGCAGGAAAATGTACATCTTAAAGGGATGTAACTTTGCACAGGGTCAGTACATGCCCTGAACACAGATTGTGGCTGATCCAGTATGTGCTGCTTTATGAATCACAGCTTTGAGAAATATCTCACAGAAAATAACATTTTTGTCCTACAATAAACCTTGAAAAGTGATAGAATACCAAAGCAATAATTTAGGTCTTTGCAAAATCACCATGGTCAAATTATTTTTCTTACCAAAAAAAAAATCTACTAATAGCCCCTGAAGGGTCAGGGTATCAGAGATCATCATTAAAATGTCAACATCTGACAGTAACCACAGGTTTTAAGAACTTGCCTTGAAAAAAACTGCTCTACTGCTGTGTCAGTGGGGTCTCAGCAGCTTTCCACTTTCCCTGTCACTGTTTGTAGGACAGACTACCAAAAAAGGCAAAAAGCAGGAAGCTTGCTGATATACTTACAGATTTTCACACCTGGTTATTAGATAAAATTTAAAGATGTTCAGATTAAAGGCAGCCTAAGATGACCCCAGTCAGTAGTGATGAGATTTCTATGAAGCCCATAAAGCAGGTCCTCCAAGCACTTAAGGGCATAGCTGCCCTTCTTGTAGATTTTAGGAAGGAGGAGCCAGATAAGCACTTCTAGAGTCCCAGGGAGGTTTATTTGTGGTTAAATCTCTGCTACAATGATTACCAGCAGATACAGCACACACCAGACAGCAGAAGCAACAAGCTCAAGTGCTGATTTCATTCCTCAACTAAAATTCTCTGAGTGGGAGACTTCTGACGCCTCTCCCAGCAGTTCATGCAGCTCTATGAAAAGAACAGGATTTGCACACCCTTTTTTTCAGTTTGGTTTTTTTTTCCTCTCCCCAAAAGCATATTGCTACAGACAAAACGCAAATACAGAAACATGGGGGAAGATTTCTTTCTTACCACCACCTCTGGGGACCACTTCTGGCACCTGGCAACACTCAGAGCAACAGGAGAATCCCCATCTCCTCCCTCCAGGGAAGTACCACTGCTTATGTCTCAAGAGATTTGTTTTCTCATTTGCCTATAAGCAAAAAAGACATTCTCCAGTGAATGAAGGTAAAAATATTTTGTTTAGAAGCAAAATGCAATGCAAACAAGCAGCTGCCAACCCAGGTAATGAATAACTCAGACACTTCTTTCTACAGTTATGAGTATTTTTCCTTTCTCTGAAGAAAAAAAACCCTACTTGATCCTTCTTCACATATATTTTTCTACATTCAGCTCCACAGGTACCAACTACTACTGCTTTCAGAGGGACTAACTGGCACATGTCTATGAAATTAAAAGCAAGTGCTCTAAATTTACCACTAATAGTGAAATTGCAGCTTCTATTCAGACAGAAGCAAGGGCTTGCATAAACAAGAACTAGCCTACTTTTCCTGGCTTTACTAATCAGCATAATAAAAGGTTATTTTATTTCTCTTACCTCCAAACCCTGTCTTGAGAGAAGTTACTGAAAACGAAGCAGAAGCAATTATCTGCTCTCAGAACACACACTTAATCCCTATATTTTATTAAGAGTGTTTTTTATGATCCTGAAGCAATTAAGCTAATCATTATTTAATTTTAGATTACTGAACTGGAGATTTACTTCAGACACAAGCTCACTTTCACATAATTTAGTCTCAGTAATTAGAGATGTACTTTACCCAGAGGTGGCTTGTTTAAAGCATGTTATCTAATTTCACAAGCCTCACACCATGAAAGTTTCATGCAGAAATCTACACCCCAAACTTCAAAAATGAGAGAAGCCCTGAAGACACTCAGATTTACCAGACTGCAAACCTATTTTTCCTTAAAAAAATAAAAAATATTCTCCAAACATGTGCCCAGCAAGTTAATGTATCACAAAAGCTAACACAAAACATTTCTATAACCCACCACTCCTTCAGCAAGTTGTTAGAACAAAGAGTGCTCCTCTCACACGGATCACTTCATTTATAACTTCTTTTAACCAGGATGCAAAGTGTGCAGACAAATAGAAATGTTTGATTAGGATGTTCAGCAGGTACCTGCCACAGGATGTAATCAGTGAGGAAACATTCAGACACTTGAAGAGCTCTGTGACAGTGTTACCAGAGGAACAGAAATAGGGACCAGGCAGGTAGGTTCTCAGTGTACATGCTGCCCCTGGACATGATGCCATTGGAAAACTGCTCAATTCCAAGCTACTTCAGATAAAACTGTGCTGTAGAAACCAAACTGTACTTGGAAACACCAGGTACCCTGGACACTCCTACCCACGCTGCTCAGCTTTAGCTCTGCAGACAGTTAATGCCAGGCCATCCAGGCTGGGATATCGGCCAAGGCCACTTTTATGTCAAAACACATTTCCTGGCTTTTGGAACAAAGGGCATCATCTTCCACCACTGCCACTAAAGAGAAGGAAAACATGACCAGGCAAACATTTGAAAAACACACACTGCTTTTTGCAACTTTTTGCCTTCTAAATCCTCCAACAAAACCAAAACGTGCATCTGCTCAACACTCAATTAAAAGTCAACTGTATTTCAACCTCTAAAAATGCAGAAGATGCAGATTCATTTCAAGACTTTAGTGCCAGTACTTTCATGAACCAGTTTGACTTGTCACATAAGAAAGGTGACAGAACTCACCAACAGCACGTGAGATTTCAGCAAAGACTGACAAAAAAGAATCAGAACATGAAGCTACAAAGAGCTCAGAACAAAACAGGCTGGTTACTGGGAGTGTGTTCAAAATAAATACAAGTAAGTGTCAGCTATCTGGATATTCAACAAACATACTTTTCCACGTGGTATCCCATTAAAAGTGTGAACTTGGAGACAGAGGAATTGTGACAGCAGTAAAGATTCTGCCCAAAAGAGATGGTGCTTGACAGCACAGAAAGAAAAATCTGCAGGCTTTTTGGAAGTAACTGATGAAAAGACAAACCCCAACAATCAGTCTTCTTGTTAATTAATGGCTTGCATACAAAAAAAAGAGTAATTATGGCAGCTGGTGACAAAGCTGGGAAGCAATCTGAACATGAAGGAGCATGGAGGTGTTAACAACACAGGCACCATGGCCATGACTGGAGCCACAGGACTGGGATGCAATTGCTCCTCATAAGACAGTAAAGACAACCATTAGGAAGGAAAATAAACCACTTCAGGCAAAAAAGGCTGCTGAAACCAGAACAAACAGGTATCAGCTGGTCAAGAGTAAGTTCAGGCTTGAACCCCTGAGAACAGCAAAGTTCTGGGAGAAGTTTTTGGTGGCAATAAACCTACATGCTTAAGGAAGCTCTATTATGACATACTACCAGCTTTCTTTAGCTCCAACTATTTCTGTAGCTGTTCCATCTAAATATTCATCAAAGGGTCTATGAAAGAATCACCAAGAGCAGGTGGTTCAGTTGTCAGTGCTGGGGGGGGAAGATGATATTGTGAATTACAGAGCTGGGGGGAAGCTGGCTTATAGGATAACATATAAAAAATTACCATAACATTCCTGCACACCTGCATGACAAACAAACACTGTTAAATTTAAAATAACAACATTAGCCGTGTTGTTTTCATTAGAATCCACACATGCAACTATGGCAATAAAAAGTGTTCATTAAAAAAGCTCAGCAAGTCACGAGCAGTATCTCATCCTGCTTCCCATTATCCCACAACAAAGGGATCCTTAAAACCAATCCAACACAAGCTGAGCTGCTCCTTGGAACAAGCACATTCTCTGGTCTTGAAGCAATTCTTGAGAACATGGGCTACCAGAAGGATCTTTGCCTTTTTCATTGCCTGTGTACAGCAACTCCCATGCAGACATTTCACTAAAGCTGATAAAACTGTGGTCAAAGTTCCCAGAATGAAAGAGTGAAACTGGTAAGAGAATAATTTCTGGTTCAAGACTGAAGCACAGCAGTGTTATGCAAGAGAACAGAATCTGAAAGCAAGCTTTGATCTGGAAATGTTTATTGTCCTGGTGCCTGCTAAGAGGTACCTGAGCCCCAAAGAATGAGAGAGAAGCTCTTCCCATTTGAGATCTTCATCTTTCTCACTTGGAAAAAAAAGGTATTGAGATATAAATATATAGATATATAAATAAAACACTATGTACTGGACACTGGCAGCTGTATCAAATTGCTTTTCTGATGTCTTCTAAAATGGAACAAACAGATTTAGGCAGTACATTGAGGATGAGAGACACAGTTAAGCATACACACACAAGTATTTTTCCATTTCAAAACAGTCCTGCAATTAATTATAAATGTGCATGCACTTAAACACACAGTTTCTTTCTTGCACAGTACTTGCACTGAATTCAATATAACCTTCAAACCCATGTTCCCATTAGCTCCTTTGTGATACCACAGCTTTGAAAATATTCTCAGTGCTCCAACATTCAAGGCACACAAGATTCAAAAGTGGCCACTCACAACTCTATCTTCAGCATCATCTCACAAGGAGAACATTACATTCCTTTTTATTTCCTCCACTCCTTCTTTCCTTTTTCTTAAATAATTTATTAAAACTACTGAAAGTATTTTCTGGTCAGCTTTCTTCCTCACTATAGGAAGCATAAATATCTTTTAATCCCTGGTTCCACAGCTTGGTTCCCTTTCTAAAGGCCATCTTCTATATAATAACCTGATGTTGATGGACTAATGTCAGGAGAAAAAGTGGGGGAAATGATAATGTATTTTTAATCACAAGTTGAATTACTCCCTAGATAGCAAAGCTGATTTCATGGCATGCCCCTCTCTCAGTGTCTTACGGAATCATCCAGCACTGACAGAATGACTTTGAGAAATTTCTTCCTGCTACCATCCTACAACTGTGACCATCACCTCTCAGAAAGAGAGCCTTTAAAAACAAAACTAAAGATAACTGGAAATTAGCAGCAGGAAAACCAGAGAGGATGTCAGTAAGTTATGATGGGTGTACAACAATCAGAAGTGGTTTCCCCCCTTGTAATCCATAACTGACCTATGAACCTTCTTGCCACAGCTGTCAGAGGTGGTGTAAGTAGAGTGAAAACAGAACTGGAATCCTGAATTACACAGAAATGACAGAGCAAATACCAGTTACTGTGTTGACTGTAAATCCTTTCGTAGGGAAATCCTTTATAAACCAGACTACTGATCTAGATGGACCAATGACAGACAAATTCTCTCCTTTGCAAGATGGAAATTAGACTTCTTCAGCAAACAAAGCTATTCATTTTCCATTGCAACTTGCAACCAAACCCTTCAGTCCTGAGCTTCTCTCTAAGACAAGAGAGGCAAGAATGAAATGGGTGAATGTATCTGTGGCCTCATAATTCCACAAAGTTCCATGTTCACTCAGCAGGAGAACGTGAGCACCAGCAGCCCATCAGTTTCATCCAACTCTGTCCCTAACCATGTAGAGCCAGGGCTCTGATGGATAAACATCCTGGAGCAGGTTCAGCTGTGGCAGCCTAAAACATTACTGCCCCCTCTTGTCCATCCCAGCCTTCTGCCAGGCATCACTGCTCCATTCATCCACCTCAGCTGCTCCAAGCCACAGCACAGTGTCACTTCAACCTCCTGATGAAGGTGGGCTCTTATCATGACTCTTATTTATTTTTCATAGGCAAACTGCACCTGTAATTTTCCAGCTGTGAACTGCTGGGGCTGAAGCAGCTGCACATGGTCCCTTCTGCGGTGGTTGGCAACACCTGGAGGAGGAGGAGGTGATGTCAGAGGTCACTGCAGCAGGTTTGATACAACTCTGGTCCAAGTCGAAGAGGTTGAATTATTCTTGCTGAAAGAGGCTGCAATTCTCCTGTTGCTAGAGCCCAGAGCCAGGGTAAGTTCTCAGCAAGTTAACTCAGTACAGAACTACAGTGCTGGAAAACTTTCACTCCGAGTTTCAGAGGGGACAGAATTCCAAATACTGGACAGGAAACCATGGCCATGTGAAAATGAAGCTGGGAGACAGCTGCCCTAAGCAACCAGGGCAGAGCATCTTTGAAGCAAGTGAAGTGTGCCCTGTCCTGGGAAATCTAATCCCAGTTACAGTCCAGACAGAGCACTGTACTCCCAGGAGTAAATTCTTACAGCCTGGTTGCCTCTGAGGTTCTCCCATGCCTTATCCCTGATTAAAGGCCTACATGAAAAGCAGTGTAAGAGAGTAAGAGGGGGATTTGAGCAGGCTTAGTCAAGGTTTCTGCATTTCCTTGTGTTTTGGAATGCTTGGGGGTTTAGATGGGTTTATTAACAAAATTTAAATTGTAAATAAATCTTGAATGTTGATGCAAGCTCATCCATACTTTCTAAAAGTGCTGCCTAAACTGGCTTCTGGGAAGAAGTAGGCTCTGAAAAAGGACCTAAATTATTATTTTTTAATGACCATTAAGTGCACACTTTTTTTTTTTCCTTACTGCAATATATAATCTATCACATTCAGAGTAATTCTAAGATTTTTTTTTTTCTTTTAAACACTTTTACTTAGAATAAGCCCATTACAGACAATGTTTATGGCAACAGCAGAACACAGAGCTATGTAAAGCACAGAAACAAGGAGAGGTGCTGTAATCAGCATTGAAACACTACAGAGACAGACCTGAGCAGAGTGAGTGTGGGACACATACACAGGAACAATCTGCAGAGTAAGGGATAAGCTTAACTTACTGATTTCTCCTCCTCTTTCACTTTTTCTTAAATAACAAACAAATAAAAAACTCAGTTGCAAACACTCTTCCTCTGGCTTCCATTATCTCTCATTGTTTCCTCTGGCTGATCTTTGTAGCAGCACATCCCTTTCAGTACAGTGGTCCTCTGCCACCTTCATTTTGTGCCCTGCCTCAAACCCTGGGGCTGAGGGCCCCTGAACTGTCCCCAGGTGCTGCATCAGCTTTTCTCCTATTGCTGTGATGTTTTCTTCAGTGTGCAATAGATTCATAGGTAGCTTTTAGAGCTTTCAGTGGACTTCAGTCAGGGAAAAAAAAAAAAAAATTCCTAAACACAATTCTTCATAATTACCCAATAATAAGAAGCAATTGATCATTAACTTTCATGCTCTGATCTTCCACAAGCAGGTTTTCCAGTTACTGCAAATTAATCATTTCCTTAGGTACTCTTAGGCAAAGGTAACAGGAAGGAGCTATCTCATGGGATTTGAGAATTGCAGCAAGTCTTTGGCAGAAATACCTTTCCTTTACCAGCTTTGAATCCGTAAGGTTCCAAAATGAAAACCTGGAGGTGAAGTGTCATCAGGATTAAAACTCTCAGCCACCTGGACGTCCCAGCAGGCCGGACTCACATCACCTTGAGCTCACCCACACCCTTTCTCAGCCTACTTTAAGTCCCCTTCAGCAAGGGACTCTCACCAGGGTCACAAGTCAAGCAGGCTTGGCTAAAAATATTCCCTGACACTGTCCCTGGTCTGCCTCACTGCCACATCCACCTCACCCTGGACATCATCCAAGGGACAGTCATGTCCCAGCACTGGGCACAAACCTGTTTGTAGCTCAGGGATCCTCCAGGAGTTCTTTTACCCCCCCTGGTTAGATTAAACTACCTACCAATGTTTCTGTTTATTCACTATTCATAATTCAAATTTGAGTGAAATTAAAAGGCTCTAGAATGGCAATCTAGTTAAGAACTTTAATGAAGAGCACTTTAGAAATAAAATCTATTACAAAGCACTTAAACTAATGAAAGTTGCTCCCTGTCCAAAATCCTTAAAAGTCTTTTAAAGAAACCTTTAAAATTCTGAACTGCTGCAGGTAAGATCTGAAGAGACAACAGTGAAACAAGCTACATTTGCTATCATATCTCATTCCAGGACAAAACATGGAAAAAATGGTTTAATACACCTCTAACCTGAGAAAAATAATATTATTCTTTTTTTTTTAGGTGAAGCCATTTCATAGTGAATGAGATGATAATCTTGAATGCATCACCTCTTCAGGCTCTCAGAAAAATTATACATCTGCATACTCATACTATAGATATTCATACTCATACCAGGGAACAGTGTCTAACAATAGAATAACGATAAAAAATTCAAAATACAATCTTCAATAGAGCTAACTGTGGAGGTAGAGAAGGCTTAGCTCATCTTATGTAGCAGGACCTGTACACTGGAGTTTTGAACTGTCTTTTTTCCCCTTGTTTACACAAGGAAAGGTTTTTAATACCATCTTAATAGCATTTTTAATTAACCAGAAATATACATAAATAATAGATTTCCAGAAGCCTGATGGGGCTTGCAGTCTAAAATAACAATGTAATTAATTCCTATGAGGAAGCATTATCTTTACACTGTCCTACCTTGGTCAAACACAGCGAGACAGTAAATTTGGTTAAAAGCAGAGAAGAGTGGGGGGGGAAAGAAACCGAGTCAAACAGAAGAGCAGCGGCTGAGGAGACAAAAATACTTGTGATCAAAGGCTGGCACAGCATGGGTGTTTTATTAATCTTGCAGAGCCCAGGGAGCAGCCCTGCCATGGCCCACGCTCCTCCCCACAGCCACACCTGTGACACGCAGAGAAAACCTCCCCAGACCACTCTCCCTGGCCAGCCAGGGCTGGCACGGGGCCCTGCTCACCCCAGCCCAGCAGGGCTGGAGCAGGTGCCAGCTATTTTTATGTCTCAGCTGCAGTTCACATCTGACCTGCTCTCAAGTTCAAAGAGAGAAGCAGCCTCAGCAAGGCCTGGGGGAGGGCAGAGCCATGTGCTCCCGGCTCATCCCTGGAGGAAGGGTGGCTACGGATGAGCAGGTGGTGGCCATGGAACCGTCTGTAGGAATGGTCTGCTGCAACCATCAGAAAGCAGCGCCTGTCTGAGGCTGCACAACCTGAGAGATGCCCAAAAGTCCTGAGCCCTCATCCCCCATCACCACAGCAGCCACCCCTGACAGCAGCAGGCCGTGGGGGCGAGATCGGGCCGATCTCAGTGTTTCTGGACACTGGAATGTCTGCACAGCTCGTAAATACAGGAGCACAGCACTGAATTCATCCATGTCAAAAGGCACTGAAGTAATAATCTCATCTTAAACTGATTCACCAGCTCACTCTCACACTGCAGATCTCAAAGGACTATTTGGAACACAATCAAGTGGCCGAATACCTGCAAGGAATCATGTCCACAGCAGCTCATCTGCAAACTGAGAATTACTTGAAAATCCACTTCAAGCAAGTCATTCTCCTGCTACGAAAATCTCAGCTTCCAGGATTAGAAACCTTTTGGAAGATTATTCACTCCCTCATCTGACAGTTAAAAGGATGCCAGAATTACTATATCCTGGACTGCAACTGAGGCCATTCAGTGAAAGCAGCTTTCCTATCAAGGGACCATCTTTTCGGTGAGATCCATAACATATCTCAGGGTTTGACTGAAGTATTTAGTATCCTTCTTTTTCCCCATAAACACAAGGGCCGAGCAGTCCTCTAATCCTCAAGATCATAAATGCCCAGCTTCTACAGCTGCAGTAATTAAACCAACTTCTCATTCCATTACCCACATCAAGTCTCTTCCTCGGCATCTGCTCTATTCCCACACTGCACTTTCAATCAAACCAAGATAAGCTATTTTCTAAGATCAGCTGATTTGTCTGTCCCTCAAGACATCACCAGAGCCAAAAGGATTCTGAGCAGATATGATGCATCTTGCTAAATATCCAAAAGGTCTCTTAAAGGGAAAAAAAAGCAGACGTCAATGCAAGTGGTTATTTTTAGCATCTGAGTTGTTCTATATTTACTCCTTTATGTCCTTCTAAAAAAAGCACAATCTGATGAAGCATTACCATAAAACACACTCTACTGGGAAGTCTGCTTTATGACTCCTGGCTACTGAGCACTGCAACAAGTACATCACAGCACCCATTGAACCACATGAGTTTAAGAGTGCACACAGAACAATGCTTCCTCAGTTCCAAAGAAATGTTTAAAACAGCCCAAACCCAAAAACCAAACCAACCTATCCACACAGAAAGCAAACTCCTCAGTATAATCTGTCATTCTGATTAGATGCCACTCTTCAGACTCAAGCTTAAAACCTGCCACTTTTAAGTATTTCTAATTGTCTAAACCCCCAAAAAACCCTCAAGACACCTTATGAGTTACCTGTTAAAAACAACACAAACCAAACTCCAGGACACACCATACTGCAACAAACTCTGAAGTTAGCAGGAACAGCAACTGCTCAGCTCATACAAATACTCAGACTATAAAAGACTACTTAATCTCTTCCTTATTCTCTTCCCCCAGAGCTTTTACCTTCTTGCCTTGAAGACTACTGGCCCTCTACCTCCAATATATTTACCCCAATATCCCTGTGCCTTTGATCTTACGCAAATTAGCTGAAGATACATTTTCAAGGACAAGAAAATCAGTTTATCAGTTAATCAAAGGTGTGGTGTGGTTTATTTGTGTAGGAAGAGTTATGTCAAATGAACAGGAAAAGAAAAACTGTGTCAAGGAAGCTTCTGCTAGTTGCAGTAAACTTTCATAGGAAAAAGAAAATAGTTTAAGACAGGGTCTAACATTTACAAAACTGGGAAGAAAACTCGCGTTTTGGAGCTAATAGTATTTTAATTTGCTGCTCTAGAAAGACAGCTGTTATCTAGCCACAGTTATTTTAGATTTTTGCTTTATGCTAGATCTCTCAACGTGCCCATTGAAACAGCAGGAGTTGGGATGGGGTGGGGGAAGACAATACATGTATTGTCTCTGTGCCTTAACCTGAAACCTCTCCCTCCTCTGACCTTGAAGAACTCTGTCTTCCTTCCATGTATTCCCTACCTACAAGACAGACATGTCCCATCACTCAGCCGTGCCCTTCAAGTATTTTACCAACTGGCATTGCCTACACATCGACAGCTCTCTGATCCCAGGGTAAACAACAGATGGTGGAGGGACTCCAGAGTATGAAGCCATGCTCAGCACACACACTGATATCAGATGAATAGGTTTGGTCAGTGGCAGGTTATTGCTGCCTTCATGCAGTACAAATCAGCCAAGTCAGAGATTTTCCACCGGGTAAAAGTATGGATCTTCAAAAAATTATACACTTTTGAAGTTAAAAACATATATGCCTTAATTACCTCAGTCTCAGACTGACCTTTGTATATTTGTCTACAGAGACCTTGCACTACATAACTGCTGTACTATGGAAGCCAGAATGACTCCAGGTTAATTTTAAAACAAGCTGTTCTGAAAGCTTTCAACTGAGCAAACCCACCTAACTTCTCCTATCTTGTTGTGAAATATTTTTCCTTACTGATTAAAATGTTTCCCATGCAGCTGTGATTTCATTTTAGTCTTCTGCAGAAAACTGAAGAAAATATCTAGTTTGAATTCAAGGATCCTCTTCTCTTAGCAACATAAAATTCACCAAAAAAGGGAATTCTCTCACTGTTGTGCATCCTCTACTAACAAAAAAAATCAGTTCCTTTATCACTGTAAAGTACCCCAAAGCAAGACAGCAAAAGCATGAAAAACCTTAGGGAGAAATTGAATGCTTTCTATCCTCTCTGATTATTAAAAACAAACAACGAAACACATACACCAAGCAAAATGAAGTTATTTTTGCTTAAGGAAAGTTCATCTGTGGCAGAGGGAGCACATCTGATTTATTCTAATTTCCTAGATGAAAAGCTATTTAGTTCAGATGAAAATTCTGAGGCAGTTTGTCTCTTTTGTGAATTGGATAACCCCTTTTTCAAAATGGATTAAATTCCAGAGTAAGCACGTCAAGAGAAGTTTGTTCAGAAACCTGCACTGTGAATGAAATGGGGTTTGCCTCCTGGCAATCTTCTCTTTTCCTCTATTACTTAATGCCCAGACTTAGCTGTTTTATAGATCTTGTTAGTATTTGGGTGTCAAACTGACCAATACAACCTGTGCACTGGAGAAGGCCAACACACAGCCAGGTGTAACCCACTTGTTTAGAGCTGCTCTGTCCTCCCCAGCCCCCTGATGTGCTCCTCTGAGCAGACACCCTGCAGACCTGAGCTGGTTCCTCAACACAGGCCACGAGCACAAAGCTCCCAAGGACACAAACCACCGAGGGGGCCACTCCCTGGACCAGCCATGCTGTAATCAAGAGCACACAAGGGACAAAAATAGCTTCTTTCAGAGGAATTAAGACTGCAACATGACCTCTGGCACCTGCTATGAGAAGGTGGAAAAAGCAAGAAGGGAAGTCCAGCCAGAACACATCCAAGTCCCAGCCATAGCCAGCATCAAAGGTAGTAGCTAAAGAGGGCTAAGTTGCTCCCTTTGCACTTTTATAAGTAATGCATTTTATTATTTGATGTTAACCACCATTTCTGCAGCTCTCAATCCTTTGTGCTGCTTTGCCTTCTGCTGAGGCCCCTCCAGCCTCTTGTGCCACTGTTCTTTCCTCAATATTTGCTCTGCCTTCTGTCACCTTCCTCATCACTGCTGAACACCACCCCTATTTTCAGCTTTATTTTGTATCATCCGCTCCAAAATATCCTTTCCCAAGACAAAGATCAATCTCCCCTATGAGCACAGAAGCATAACCTATTGGTTTATACTGCCTTCCAAATAAGCCTGGCCTAAATCCCCCCTAGGCACACTTGGGATCTGGGACACCTGGGTGGTTTCTTACACTCACTGGTTATCCTCATCCTAAAAACTCTAGGCACCACTGCCTTCTCTCAGCAGCTTCTTCCCTTGAGATGGCAACAGCTAACAGGGCTTTTGCTAAATTTTCCTTCCCTTCCCCAGCCCAGCAAAGCAGACAGCACTCCAAGAGCAGTGTCCCAATGCCCTGAAGCCCATTCCCCTCGAGGTCTCCTCAAGGAAGGTGACAGGAGTCAGAGGCACAAACCTGGTGTCATAAAGTTCCTTTACCTTTAAGAAAGTTAAAGTTGCTGGGGTCTCCTGGGAGTCTTTTCTCTTGACCAATTATCGGTCATTGCTGAGAATTGACAGCAGTTTTAGCCATTGAAAAGTAGAATCAACTTGTGAACCCCACCTTAAAGTGTACAACCAGAAGTCTGTAGTGCTTCTTTGTTTCCTGGTTGTGAGGAGTGGCGGAGCTCCGGCTGGCCTCCCGTTCTCTGCCCAGGCCATGCGGCCTGGGTGGGGAGCCGGGCTGGGCCTGCCGTTCTCCCGCCCGGGAGATGGGGGCCGGCGGGGGCTTGCCCCGGGCTGAGCCGGGCCAGGCCGGTTCCTGGCTTAGCTGCAGGTTTTGCTGTAATAGAATTTACTAGGAAACTGCCGAGTAAAGAAGAAAAGCTCTGGACCTGCGACAGGCTGAGACAGCAGCTACACTGCAGAGCAGCCATGAAGAATCTTCTATCGAAGACAGCTCCAGCTGCTGCTCCGGCAGAGATCACAGAACCATCTACAAAAGCCTGGGCAAGATTTTAACTCTTTCTTATCCAGATGAAACTTGCAGATTAATCTTTTCATCCAGAGAGAGAAAAGGAAAGTAATCAACATGAAAAGAGACTTTATAAACTACTAGTGGCAAGAAAGAAAAGAGACTTCAAGAAAGGTAGAGAATTAAGGAGATGCTTTAATTAAGCTGAAATATCTTTCTGTTAAAACTATGGAAATGGACAATGAAGTCTTGAGAAAAACCCCTTTAATTCATAATAGAGTATGGAGAGGAATAAGGTGTTCAAAGTGTAAATTTGAGTAATAAGTGAAGTAATTGTGGTATAGTGAAGTGCTGAGAAATTTGAAGCCTTGAGAGGCAATGAGAAAAACTGTTTCTTAGTGAAGCTCACAGAAACAAATGAAGAATACTTTTTTACCTTTGACTAACTTATCCTTAAAAATGCTATCTTCAAACTCATGACCCATAACACATTTTCAGAGTGATGTGAAATGGGAGGGGTGGGCTTTAATAACAGTAGCTCTGAGCAGCTGATATCAGAGAAACGAGAAACTATAACAAAAATAGTTTTCTTGTGACAAACTCAATAAATTAACAGAAAGGAACTTCTGTTTCTCTACAGAAACTGAAGAAAAGACTATAGAAAGAATTAGAACTGTTTAAACCATCAAAATTATACAGTTTTTGTCTCTGTTGTCATGTAAACAAAAGAATAGTGAGCAGTGAGAAATGAAAAGGTTTTTCTAAAAGTTTATTCTGGTGTTCTTATTCTTGTAGTTTGTCAATAAACTCTTCTTTATTCCTTTTAAGTTTTATGCCTGGTTTGCTCTTATTTTAATCCATATCTCACAGCAAGAAATAAATAATTCCTTTTTTCCCCTTTTTGTTAATTACTGGTTTAAACCACGACACCTGGAAACGAGGAAGATCCAGCGGGATGGAGGCCCAGCAAAATTGCTGTGCAGGATAATCAAAAGGGACAAAAGGTTGGTTGATTTGAGTGCACACACAGGCACAGAAACGTGGGGAGAGCAGGTGAAGCAGATTCAGGATCCATCTCTTGCTCCATCTGCATCATCTCAGGATCCATCTCTTGCTTTTTATTCATCAGTGCTCACTCACTAAAAAGTCACAGCACAAAGTTTTGTCCCCCTGTGTCTGTTCCAAGACACTGATCACAACAGTTTTTCCTCTGTGACAATGACAAGTGTCTTACACAAGACCCATGCTGGGTACTCCAACTTTTTGAAGCAGACTTGTGAAGCTGAAATGATGCCCTCAGTGTCCACAGCAGTCCCCTGTGACTCTCAGGGCCCTGCAGGTATCTGTGTCCAGCCTTTCCTGCAGGCAGAACCGGGCAGCACGTGCCACCTCCGTCAGGCAAGATACGAGGTACTGGCCTGGAAATACCTTTCCATGGCCTGCAGGCAACGGGACTAGCAAAGAACTGCCCCCAGTGTTTATTTAACAGCGGTCCTGGTCAAGGCACCAGGCTGGAATCAGTACTGCTCATGCTGCCTGGGGATCCACAGAGAGCAAAGGCACAGGTTACCTTGCTGATAACTCCCTCTACATGAAGGTAAAAGGTCTGGAAGACATCCTTGGAAACCTTGACCATAACTACACCCAGACCAGGCTCTCTCACCCCACATCAGCTCACAACTTGCAGGGACAGAGGTTCACAAGACTTTACAGGTGACAGTCTCTGTTTTAAGCAAGGCTGAGCTGTTAATGTTCCATTCAAGGACAGCAGAGATGCTGTACCACAGGGTGGAAGAAGGCTTTGGCTTGTCCTCTTTTCACAGCAAAACTCTGTGCCTGCTCCTTATCATTTCACATATTGAGAGGAATGGATCCAACTGGATCAAGCTTCTTCACTGGGCCAGAGGAAAACAGCTGCAAAACTTGAGAGAAAGCTCCTTTTCTGTCTCCCCCAAACAACAAGATGTGCAGAAAGGTGAGACCCTGGTCTGGGTGTGCTTCTGGAGAGCTGATGGTGAAAAACACCCACCCCCTGACAGCACCCTGGTCTCAGAAATCAAGCAGGATTCAGGCAGCAGGTTCCACAGGTCACTAAAGTGAGAAGGAAGAGAAATAACATTTGTTCCCACAGGAGGCTTACACAGACACCACTGTCAGGGAAATGACACTCTGTGAAATGGGGAAGAGGATAATTTGACACTTCCTGGAGCAGCAGTTCAAGGACCAGAGATCCAGGGGACAAGTTTCCTCCAGAGAGCTCTGCAGCACATGCACAGGAAGGACGGCCAGTCGAGGGAGTAGGGTACCTCAAATGTAAAGAACATGAAGAGGACAAAGCAAGTAAAACTGAAATCTGCTCTCTTGGCCTGCTCCTACTGCACTGCACATGGGGCTCAGCTCCCCTGGCAAAGGGATCCTCTCCTGTGTGGAGAAAAATCCACAGAGAACAGCTCCAAATTCCCAGCCAAAGCCCAGCACTGGCACTGAGGGGAAGAGAGGACTTCTGCTAACAAGTTTTATGAGAAATACATGCTATGCTGCAGTATGGTTCTGTTGCTTGGGGGTTTGTTCATCTTTATAAACTTTTGCTTCAGGCATCTGATGGACAGGTGAATTTTCAGTCTTCCTTACAATATGTGCCTTTGTCACTGTGGTTATAATCCCCACAGCTACTAGAAAGAACAGGGATTAGCATGTCTATTTGAACTACTGATAAAGACAGAAAAGCATACCACATAGTCCTTTCATTTCCAGTTTGAGCAATATCCTGAGCCTGAACATTCAACATGGGTGTATTTTCCCCCCTTCCTCCTCCAAACACGACATTCAAACACCCAGAGGTTATCAAACACAGAGCTAGTACTAACCAGCCTCTCAGGATATGAATCCCATGGGCTCAGGGCAAATTGCTGTAGAAGCCTGTTTCTTCTTCAGTGGACTCTGTGCTGATTCACAAGCCTCATGAAGGGCTCAAGGTAAGGGCAGGACTCTGCTGTGGCACGCACCCTGCCAGGCAATGCAGCCACTGCTACTTGAAGTTCTACTCTTAAGCTTGACCAGTGCTGCTACAAGACCGGCCAGAAGGCCAGATTTGGTCAAAAACAAGTCAGGGGGTAACCTAACAGGGTGTAAGCAGGGTGGATGACAAGGGGCCAGTCCTTACAATCATGTTTCTGACTTTTTCTTTATTTTTTTTCCCCCAGAATTGTCTTCTTGTGTCCCAGAGCACTGCAGCAAGTAACACCACCAAGTGCTTCATTGAGCCTCTGCTTCCCAAACATCTCCCTTTTACAGCTTGCCATGAAGCATCACCAACTCCCACACAAGGGCTCTGCTTCAGACATCCACTGAAGATGTCTCCTACCCTGACCCTCCCTGTCTTCACTGTTCTGGATGAGTACCCAGAACCTAGAGAAAGCAGCTATTAAAGGAGAGAGGGAAGGTTTCCTTACATCCAGGCTCACCCTGACACGAGCAACATGTGGAGCAATATTTTAAGTGTGTGTGGGAAATCTCAAATCTTTATGAATATACTAGAGACTCAAATATATTTTTTTCAGTAATTTCTTGTTCTGTTTCTTTGCTTTCTCTGCTCCTGCTTTGTATATCATACATTCTGGCTTATTCTCCAGCCATAAGCACTGAGCCACTGAAATCTGAGAGAAAGCAGATCTCTCATGCACTCACATTATCACCACCTAGATGTAAATCCTCACTATTGGCTCCCCAATAAAGAACCAGCTGCAGAACAAAAGGAATATATCTCTTTATATATCTATATATATCTTTATAATATATCTCTTTATCAGGCAGTTCACTTCTCTTACAGGGGTTGGACAACAGGGAACAGCCAAACTGGGGGATAAAAAGAATAAAAAAGGTCAGTGTAGGGAACAGACAAAGAAGATCTGGCAGCTGCCTGCAAAAGGAGACAGAAACAGTTCTACTTCCAAATGAGGTAACAGGACCCTCAGAAACACACAGGAAAAATCCTTACCAGAGCTGTACACTCATACCTAGCGCCATCCATTCCTGTTCATGTCTGGACAATACTCTGAAGCCTGGGGAAAGGACTAATTTGAGCACAGCTCTTCACTGGGCTGATGAATCAGCTCTCCAGTGTGCATTCTCCTTAGGGAGAAAAGGGAGAATTGGCAGAGGACAGCACTGCAGAAGACAGCAATACGAGGAAACAGCTGCTGAATTTGATGCAGAAGCAGCCCATCATGTGGGGAATATTTTGGTGCAGTGTTCTTGGCCAAAATCCTCATACCCAGCCGAGCACATCCTCCAGCATGAAAGGAGCAAGCACATTCCCTTAGGAAATTCACAGGCGTTCCAACTCCAAAGCGCTGGCACAGCAAAACCAAGGCTCTGGGTTCAGCACATGCAAGTAACAGCAAGACAGAAAATACTCTGTAACACACGGCAAACACCAAGGGAAACACATTATCCATGGTACTATCCTTGAGAAGACTGCAGCAGTGTGCACCCAGAAGTGATGAGCTTGTCACATGCCCACATCTGTATTTCATGAAACCTGCACAAGTTTGAGGATAGTTTTTACAGCACCTTGAGGTCCACTGGCCTTAAGTCTGTACTGTTAACTTCACTCACTAACCTTTCATAAGATTATATGAAAAACGAACTTCAAGTATTTTCTATAAAATTATTTTATAAAACCCTTAAAAATACTCAGAATAAAACAAGGGTACAAAGCAGGTAGGGCCTCTATACCCTATACATGCTCACTTCCACAGGTAAAAACATCTCCAGGAGAGGCTCCTGCAGGTAAGGGATGCAGAATCAGCACTTCAATTTCCTCCTCTCCATGCAGAGGCAAAAAAACCATCCCTGCAAGTGTCCTAAGGCCAGGTTGGATGGGGTCCTGAGCAACCTGGTCTAGTGGAAGGGGTGTAGAAATGAGATGATCTTCAAGATCCCCTTCCATCCCACCCCATTCCATGATGCTATAGATGATTCTATGAAACATGTAACAAAAAATTACAACTGCAAATGTGCTCCAAGGACTCCTCACACAATTCAATCTGTTCCACCAAGCAATTTTTATACTTTGAGGAACAGAAGTGGGTTTATATTCCTGTGCCAGACTGACTGGTCCTCTCCTTTTCCTTGGAAGTAAAAAAAACCTTCTCTCAATTCTGTCAGCACAGAGATAAGGATCAAACTTCAGAGAACTGCAAGTAACCCAACCTTTTAATTTTTCCTAATGCTTCACATGTGTCCTGTCAGTAGCAGACTAACATTTTCCTTATTTGTTCTTTTCCTGCACAGAAGAAAAGAGCTTTCAGCCTGTGTGAAAGACGATGCCTTGGGCACTCCCCACGGGCCTCTTATTGTTCACTGTAACTTATTTCTCCTGCTGGCAACTGGAGACTCATTCAGCAGATTTCTCTGGTGACAGGTATAATAAGAGACAAGCAGATAACTTCTATTGCATCTCTGGACACCTGCTCTGAAAGGGGTTTCTGTTCTTGCACGCTGTTATTTGAACACATATTTGACCTTTCCAAAGAAAGCGCCAGTTTTCCACAGAAAAGCCTTGGTCTGACTGTCAAACTGAAGGGTGGTAAAAAAAACCACTTATTCTCCTCAAATCTCTTCCAGCACTCCCTTCATGAATTGAAAAACCAACAGTCTCAAGGACTTATTTCCAGTCCTGCAAAATACAAGGCTTAAAGCAAATAGGCCTTACTGTTGTAATACAAGTAAAACTGACACTCTGCCTATCTACCAGAACTGTAAAAATACAGAGACCTGTGAAGGAGTCCTGTTGTTTTTCCCACGAGTTTTTTTTTCCATGTGACCAAAAGGTCTACTTTCCCCCACAAAAGCCTTGACAGGAACCTGGAAAAGCAAAGGAGCAGATTTTTTTTTTTTTTTTTTTTAAATTCTGAATGCTGAGGCACTGAAAACTAAGGGAAGGCTCTACATACACAGCAAATTCCTGAGCCTGGTGAGACACAGGAGCTGAGATCATTGCTTCCTCCAAAGTCAGCCTGAAGAGTAGAACCATACTAGCAGTCTTCTAGAATTCACTCAATGGCTTTCAAATCAGTCAGTAACTCTACCCAAAAGGCATAAAAATTAAGTCCTGAAGAAATGTGAAGAGGAAAACATGCACATCAGATTTTGGGACAGTTCTTGAGTGAGGGGAAGAAGAACAGATGAAGAAAACTCCATTGGAGAGGCAGGAGAAGCAACATGAGTGAACAAAGATGCTGGATGAAACTAAAAAACGAAGAGGTCATGAGCCACATACTTCAGCAAAAAATCAGCATCCCCTGGAACAACTTCCCAAGGGCCAGGATAGTCTTTGTAACTAATAATTTTTTATATCAAGTTTGGAAGCTTTTCTTGGAGGGAAATTACAGTTTGCACCCAGATTTATGAGACATGGGTTTATCCCTGGGATAATTCCTACACCCTCTAATTTTGGCTTGTGACTTGAGAAGCCAAGGGGTGGCTCTGCAAAGGGATCAGGGAATGAAAAAGGGGAAGGGAAGGAAAAGAAAACAAGAGAAAGTACAGAAAAAGATACAGGGGGAAACAAAGAAACCATACTGATAATGAAGAAGGATGAGTAAAAGCAGACTAAAAAGATAAAGTAAAAGTATGTATACAGTAAGTGGATTTCTTTTAGTAGAAAATGCGTGGGAGAAAATAAACGGATTAAGAGAAAACAATTCTGTGCAGGAAACAATTCTGGGGCTGGAGCAGGACAAGCAGGGGCCATGAGGGAAAAGACAACAACTTTATTTGCTTTTTCTCTCAGATCACTGAGTATTTCAAGGGTGACTTTTCCAAGCACAAAATTTCCTGTAGCAGAGGCAGGGAGCCTGGGTCCAGCTGGCCATGTAGACACACTGACCAGTGCTGAGCTCAGCAGTCAGTACACAACACCACATGACAATAATCCAGAAGAATGCTACACATTCACCCAGGCTCTTCCAGGTGACAAATCCTTAGTGATCCCCTGTTCTAAGCAAAATGTGGGAGCAGCTGCTCTTTTAAACTCACTTTACTCCTTTCCATGCTGTCCTGATCAATACAGTTGTTGTTCATTTACTTGTTTTGAACTCCATGACAAGGGAGAGCAGCGAAACTTTACCTGGACACCAGCTCTGGGGGGGATCAGATGTGTGCAGGCTTTGTGATCTATGCAGAAAGAAAGGGGACACCAGGAACAGGGACACAAAAGCAAGGGACTGCCCAGCCAGGCTCTTTCTACTGCCTTCTTTAAGCAACAGCTACAGGATTAAATAACAGCAACCAAATTTAAAGGGTTTGCCACATAATGGTGTAAGTCCAGGTCTTTATAGTCAAGAGTAGCTCGGGTGGAAAACTGTATAGGACAGATCAAAACATCCTGACTGATTCATTAGGCACAGAGGTCTTAAAGCAGGCTGGTTTGTCTCATTTACAGCTCTATCAATGAAACCAATCAGCCTCTCTGAACACAGCAAGAAAGTTTATTTAGGGCAGCACAGCAGGCTTCCTCACCTCTTCAAGGCATGGGATGGCAGCTTCCAAGGGGTGCTGGACAGAGGGATCAAGTCCCTCACCAGATCCAGGTTTACTCCTGTCTTTGCTCTAAAAATCACATCCAGCAAAACACACAGACAGAAACTTCCAAGTGGATGAACACTGCATAAAAGCTTACAGCAGCTGGGCTCTAACTTAGGCAGAAAAGGGCAGAAAACACACACAGCATCATATGCACGCAAAAAGCCATAGACAAAAACTAATTTAGGGAAAATAAGTCTGTTAAAAGTTTTAGGGAAGTAAAAACAGGCAGCTTTACTGCATCCCCTTTTGCTTCCACCTATATGGTTCATCCACACAACTTCTACCTGAGACTGAGAAAAACAAAACACACACAAAAAAAAAACCAAACCCAAAAGCCAAAACCCCCTGCAATAAGCAGAGATATTAAAAAACATGTTTCCCCTCCCATCAATCCTACAGAGTCTCTTTACAACTCATGCAATACTACTCTGGATCAGCTCAGTGAGCCTCACACTGAGCAGTATCAGAAGAAACAGAAGAAGCCCTGCTCATGTACAGACAGACTTGAACGACTCCAGAATGACTCAAGGAGAAGGGAATAATTATTCCTAAGCACTAAAGACAGCTGGCAATTTACTCACACCACATGCAGAAAGACTTTTGAGCATTCAGCAGCACAGTCAAAGAGATTTATTCCTTCTTGCATGTGCCTCTCTCCCTGTGCTTCCAGTCTCTTTGCTCCTGGGAGCTCCATTAGTTGTGTTAAAGTGTATTCCTTTTTAATCTACCTACTGCTTTCCAGATTCATTTCACAGCATGGTTTTTAAAATTTTAAAATCAAAGGGAAAAAAAAAAAAAAAGAAATCACAACATTTGACCATAGGAAACAAACACTGCCCAAATAAGCAAGTTGAGTTTGGGTTTTTTTTCCCTTTCTCTGTATAAAATTTTTAAACACAAAGAAAGGCAATGGAAAAAAAAGATAAATGAACAGTCAAATACCAAATAAACCAGATTTCTCCATGTCATTTAAATTTGACATATCTGGGTCCTGCAGTAAGACTGACTGCCTTCAAGCTCCACCAAAAAGACTCAGTTGCATCCACATGTCAGTAGTCTGTTTTCACACCTCCCTGTCAGCCTGAGTTCAGGTTCAGGCTTTCCCTGATTCTTATTTTCCAGGTGCCACAAGAGGCTAAAATGGAACAGTAGAGCCTCTTCCTACACAAAGAAATTCAAAAGAAGTGAGATGCCTCTCCACATCCATCACATTCATTTATTTCCATAAAGAAAGCAAAAGCTGTCTACTTCTTATCCTCAGAGGAAACAGAAATACATGAGTAAAGACAACTTTTCCTAAGTAGATGAGAAATTTAAAAAGTAATTGCTGTTTATGAAATATGGAATCCATAAAACAGCATTAGTAATTAAAGGTTAAAATATTTACTGGCACATGGAAAATAGAATTCCATGCTGACAGCATCCCAAGTATAGCACATTCAGTGGTAAATCCATTAAGAACTCATACACACTCCAGAGGTGACATGTAAGGGAATTGTGGTGCAGGACAAGGAGTAACCAGTACAAACTAAAAGAGGAGAAACTTAGGTTAGATATTAGGCAGAAGTTCATTACTGTAAGGGTGGTCAGACACTGGAACAGGCTGCCCAGGAAGGTTGTGGATGCCCTGGAAGTGTTCAAAGCCATGCTGGATGAGGCTTGGAGCAACCTGGTCTAGTGGCAGGTGTCCCTGCCCATGGCAAGATCATCTTTAAGGTCCCTTCCAACCCCTTGACATTCTGTGATTCTGTGATTACAGCTTTTCTGTAACGAGCTCCCAACTTCACCTTGCCCCCCAGCACAATCATCAAAAATGATGAAATACCAAATGCCCAACCACTTCTAGCAAACTGAGAAACGAGGTTGCCCCCTTCTTCCCACCCAGCACCGAGGACCTGCTGTGGCAGAGCTCCCCAGGAAGCAGCCCTGGCTCACCCACTGCAGGGAGAGCTGCTCCAGGACAGGGGAACCACACACCGTCCGCACCAGGAATTCAGGCACAGCCAGAGGAGCAGCTCCCCTGACTTCCCCAGCACCTTCTGCTCTCACAGCTCACCAGAGTTCACCTCAGCTTCAGTGCCCCAAAGGGATGGCCAGCTCCACGTTCATGCCCTCTCCTTAATCCAGGGATCCTTCGGCAGAGAAGCGCCCGGCGGTATCCCCGGCACAAAGCACGGCTGCTGCCTCCAGATGTGTCCAGCTGCACGTCAGAAGATCAGGGAGGCACTGCTGGAATGGCCTGTGCTGCTCAGAGCAGGCTCAGAGAGGAAGAGCCAGCACGTTCTGACCACCCCGTGCAAAACACCCCTCACGTCCTTCACGGGTCCAGCTGCAATCTCATGTTGCTTAAAATATAAATACCCCTTGGAAAAGGCACACAACCAGGGTAAAGTGCACAGGTAGAGCAAACACACAGCTGCCCTCTGGACCTCTGGTGGTTTTTTTTTACGATCACAAGGAAGGGTTTTGATTCCTCACCAGTGCATTTTGCCAAGAGCCAGAATTGGCTTTTCAACCCCGTGTCCTGCCCCACTGCCCAGCCCTGATCACAGCGCTGCAGGCACTGCTAAACCCTGCAAACCTCACCAGCCCCGCTGCCAGTGGTTTGTCACACCACAAAGCAGCATTTCATTACAACCCTCAAACGTAATTTGAAATATTTAGAAAGCACAAACTACAGTATTACTTATCCATTACAATTCTGATACACTGCTGTGAGACTCTTTGCTTTTCACTGTACATACTGGCAAACAGAATATATTTTGACCCATATTCGATGTTGTGGCTGAATTTTAGACCAAGAAAAATAGGTAAAAATAAGCAGAATGCCTTCTGAAATCAGGCACATTAACCACTACTGCAACAAGCATTTGATGCACTTCAAAGGAAAGAATGTTTACTTTCAGCAGTGTAATAACCTGGATGAAGCATCATTCTAAATGCTTGTCACTAGAGATGGGCACAAGTTACTCAACTGCAGGGAAGGTTTCTAGTTATTAATTTCTAGGTATAAGGTTCTGCTTATCACTTGATTCTTAAAATCAGCCAACTCTGCTCCTTTCTATTGGACTTAGAAAAAAAACTAAGAGAAAAGGAATATATAGGTAAACTCCCCCCATGCAACTTTTCCCCTTCCATTCTATGCCTTGACTCCCAGAAGGGTGTTCAAAACCAGGAAATACTTACCCAAAATACTAAACAACTGAATCTATACAGACCTTTATAAAAGGATTCATAACAAAAACAGAGTCTTAGTGACCAAGTAACCTGCACCACCTTAATATCTGAGAGATATTCAGACAACAAGAACAGCACCATTCAGAGACTCCCTGAACCTTACCCCAGTTTGCACTGCTGATGTGGCTGCTTTCCAGAGACTGGATTTTCTCCTAGTATCTACACTCATCCTTCTTTCCACAGCTCAGGATGGTTGTCATATTTTTCGTTCTAAGGCAATTTGCAACAACAGCCCCTTTTGTAAGTCCAAATCACTCTTCAGGAATGATGACAGAATTAAAAATAATGAAGCAACTTCATTCAGGACACATGGGAATCTTGAAATCAAAAGGATTTAAACATTTATCAGAGTGTTATCCTCTGGATAACAGAGGATTGGAAAGCACAGAGGTGCAAGTAATTTTTGCTAGGGAATGACTTCTGTCTTCACAGGACAAATATTTTTCCAAAGCTGCTAATCACTGGAGTTGTTTTATTTTGTTTCTTTAGACCATCAGAACTACCACAAAGCTACCACACAGTGTTTAGTTTGGAAGTACTGTGTTAAAAGACAATGGCAAAGTAGTGGGAGGAAAAAAACATCTCACCATACCAATCACTACCTTACTCCTTCTGCCTTGATCAGAGGAACTGTATTTCACTGAAATGTGGATAATGCTGGGGGCCAGAAACAGGGAAGACAGCAAGCAAGCAGACACTACATTGCTCAGCTGCCTATAAACTGTTTAATGCATAATAAAAATCTTGATCACAACAATAGTAAAAATATTAAGGCTTACAGCACTTGCAGGTCCGTAAGTATCTGTTTTTCAAGGCAAATTATTCCTATTCTGATGCACCTGCATTTTTGCAATGTTCCTTTGTTACAGATTACTCACAGATCTTAATTTCAGAGTCATTTTAAAGTCATATAGCCATGAAATCACATCTTCAAAAGAGTCAAATAATGTCAAACTGAATTCATGCACTGACCTGTGGGTGTATTTGCATATTGGCACTTAAAGCTTTTGGCTTTGAACACACTGACAGTGAGGCAGGGAGATGAAAAGGTGACTGAGGTTTGGGGAAAAGGCTTCCAGGTAAACAGGCAGAGAAAAGCTGCTCCTTGAAATTCTAACCAACACTTTTGGAAAAGAGCTGGGTTTCTAAACATAGTGCCAAGAGATGTTTTTAGATGTTTCCAAGACACATCCACAACATCCACACAGGACTGGCAGATACCACATTAGACCATTGGGAAACCAGTGCCCTTTGAGAGTGGTGGCTCCAGGCCAGAAGAAACACCCTAAATTACCTAAAGAGACATTAGATGTTCAGCTAGACAAGCTGCCCCACAAGTCTCTACAACATTTAATTAAAGCAGAGGTAACAATTTAGAACCAGCCTGGTCCCTCCATCCTGTCCCCTTCCAGACAGTTCATTTGGTGGACATGTGATTTCAGTGTGCAGAAAAAATGCTGCTGTCTCACTGTAAATATTTTTAGTATTTTGCATGGTAGCAGTCTGTCTGAAGAAATTTTTGAGAATAGTGACTATGAGAGAAAGAGCACATAATAAAAATCCTGAGCTGCACAGGAGGAAAATAGAAAGTAGCAACAGGAAAGGTCTGGGCTTTCACAACATATAAAGGGATTTATAATACTGGTTCCCTCTATTACTTTGTAAGAGATCATGGCAGTTTTTCTCCCTCTTAAAAAAAAAATAATTTTTTTTAAAAAGTCATTCAAGCTTAAATATGAAAAAGCATACATTATCAACTCAAAAACCTCCCAAGTTTTAGATATCAGACATTATAGATTTTAACTACCTGATATGCAGGTTTTGGGAAGTGTTTTCTAACTTCATAGAGCCATCCTGTTCTCCAAAGCCACAATGACTGCTAATAGGAACCACCAGAATATGGTGAACAAAGGTGACATCTTTTAGACTCCAAATACTCTGCCTTAATCTGCTTGAGTGCTTTATAAGTTTACTCTGCTCTGTGGCAAGAACTTTAAATTTCAAGTTCATACTAGCAATGAAACAGGTCAAAACAAAATACATCCATGTTTGATCTACAGAAAAAACACTATGCCAAGAAGAAAAGGTTCTGTTACCCTTTGGGCTTTATTACTTTACCCAACACATTTCTGTTAGTCAAAAGTACATTTAATACAAAACAGAAATTAGTGTTCCAAAGTCTGAAATGAAACCGTGTCAGGAAAGCCAATCATTGCCAGTGGGAAAGACCTAGTAAAAATTAGTTTGAGCACTCCAATTCTTCCAACTTCTATTGTGAGCAATGCCCAGCAACCAAAACATGCCCATACAAAATGAATCAGCCCTGACTGAAATTTGATTTTTGACCCGATTACATTCTTCCTCCCAAAATAACCTCTCATTAAAGAACTAAAAAGGCTGCAGTGAAGAACTGGCCAACATAACCAGAATCTTTAGTGAGTTAGCACAGCCCCCTCCACATGCAGAAACTCTCACTTCCATCACAAGAACTGCAAAGCTGTCTGTGGTAAGTTAACAGCTGAACAAGTTTTAAGATAGGATTTCTACATAAATTAGGACTGCATCCAGACCCGAGGCAGAAAACTAGGACTCCTCAAAAGGAAGAGATAATGCATCCTAAAATATGGCCAGCAGCTCTTAAATGGCTGTAAAAGCCCTCCAGAGAGTAGTCTGAGCCTCTTGGCCTCTGAAAAAACAGCACAAAGTGCCTCGGTGGGACACAGGAGGGAAGAAGCAGCAGGAACAACTCCACAAGTTCCTAGTGGAGAAAATAAAGAATTTGACAAGCAGCACATTCAAGATGTGACAGATCCCAAGGAGCAGAAAGCAAGGCCAGAAGAGAAGTGCCACAGGAATTTAGAACATGCAACAGGAGTCCCAGAAAGCAACAGGTTGAACAGATGATGCTGCACAGGCCCCACAGCATCTCCCTGACACATTCGTCTCCTCCAAGCCAGACCAGCCTCTAGACATGCTGGCTTGCTTCACAGCTTAAAAAACAGCAGTAGGTGCCCAAATGTGGACCTGTTACATTCAGGTCTGCTGGTTGCCTACAGATGGACTTGGCAGAGAACAGCAGCCCCCACCCCGTGGCAACATAAATATTAAACCCAAGAAAAAACAGGAATAAAGTTCATTTTCACTCCCTTCATGCTGCTCCTCTTTCCCCCACACACAACTTGTACCAAAAAATAGAGGTACAGGAAAGAAAACCTGATCTGAGTATACTGGAAGCACAAAAATGCAACCCACAAAGATGAAGCGTTGCTAGTACAATTACTGCATCTATCACGCTGTGCAGTGCTCAGCTTACCTGCTTGTTATTGTAATTTGGCAACTGATTCTAAATGCCAAAAAAAGGGCCCTGACAAAACCCACAATAAGTGGGATGAAACAAGGAAGAGAAGGAGGAGGAGGTGAACAAGAGAAAATTATACCAAGATAAGTTGGAGATGCACAATTTCACCTGTCTGAGAAGATCCACCCTCTTCTAGAGAAGACATGCAAGTTAAAATTTCAAGAAAAAAAGCTCAATGCAGGAAAAAAAATCCCCACTTTGTAATCAGGTTGTATCTTCCTGATGCTGCTGTAACTTGTTCAACACTATTGCTGTCAGCCAGGCACCCCTGCAGAGAGGACCTGTATCAGTGCAGTGGGGATTTTAATTTGTGTAACAATTATTTACAGCTAATGAGGACTCACTGGCTATCCAGAGCAAATATGGACTGTGGAGTACAGGTAACTGGGTTATGTTAGGGCTTTCTGCTGCTCATTCCCTCTCTCACATGTGTAATTCCACCAGATTTGTGAACTGCAAACACTGTATTATCTGCAAAAGACATGATGGAACGTCCATTTACCTCACAGTAACGTCCAAAATGCTTCCAGTGGACAGAACCCCACCTTAATGTTGTCCTGGAATCAAGGCAGAAACACAGCAGGGCTCCCCTCCCAGAAGCCCATCTGGTATTTTGAAAACCAGTCAGTGAGGATTCCCCCAACAGGTACTGAGTTATTAAATGCAAGCTCAGTTTATCTCAGTTCTGTCTGCCCTGTGTAGGCACGGGACCCGTGGTGAGACTGAATTTCCTTGTGGTCAGTTCCTTGTGGCAAGTTGTGCCTCATTTACATTAGAGATACACACATTTTTGATGCTTTTTAAAACACAGCTGATGAGAGCTCAGCACTGCCAAGGTCACATGTTGGTCACTGCTGGGAAGAGAACTCCAAGAACAAGATGCTCCACTTGCACTTCCTTGCATGGAGCATCCCAGATCGCCTGTGTTTCACCAACACACAAAGACCATATGTCCTGCCAAACAATTTTAGGCTCACCACACACCAAAGAAATCAATTCAGGAAGCTGGATGGTATTTCTTTTCTGCTCTCACAGAGTGACAGACCATCACAGTCCATAAATTTTCTGGTACTTCGTCTCAGATGCTTGCTAGCAAAGCCTTCGCTGGTACAGGGAGCCAGGAACTTGACTCAGATTTTAATTCAGTGCTTATGGTTCTGCAAAACTACTTCAGCACCCACCAGCTCTGTGCAATGGCTGCAATACCAAAAAGGCAAGCAGGACTGTGCTGTAGAGAGAACCAGCACCTGAATTTAAATTCTGCCTGCACTTACCCTGCCTTTCAGCTTTTGTTTAGTGTCCTCCATGCATTCCTGGTAGTTACGACTCTGCTTTGGCTGGTCATCAGGAATTAATTGTGCCACAGAAACTCACTGAGAGCCCAAAGGCTGAAAAAAATAGCAAACTGGAGGCACCATGGTTTTTCTGGTGGCTGGGTTCAAGCACCTGTTTTGAGGCTGATCTCGAAGGTCACCACCTTCAAGGCTTTGCTCCACCTTCTCCATGGAACACACACGAATTGCAAGTGAATTGCTTCACGTTCTCAAAGAGGAAGATAAGAAGCAGCCCCTATCTGAAAGGACCACCTGACAGCAAAGCAAAAATACCAATATCCTTCCCAGGGTCATTTGATCTGACACTCAGATAGATCACTGTTGCCCTGTGCTGGAATTCACAGCACGTGAAGCTCCAAGAGCAGAGCAGGGTTGGAACACAAGTCTCTCCCAATATAAAATTGCAGAGTGTGCAGCTAAAGGAGATTTCTGTAAGCCACCTAACCCAGCTGTCCCCAACCTGTGACAGCAAAGCTTCTTCATCACCTTTTAATTCTCTTCATCGTGACTACTAATTTCTTGTCCCCCACCCCCTCCTAGCTTTTTTTTTTTTTATTTTTTTACATCAGCATAAGGGATGAGCAGGGAAGGCCAGAACTTACATTCTTTGGATCTCCCCTGCCTTTAAAACATCTTCTAAGGGCTCATTTCCCACCAGGGACCAGGCACTCCACTCCCCAGTGCAGAAACACCAAACCCCAAGTCTTCTCCAGCATTTTCCAGGATCTTTTCTTTTTGAGTTTCTTCCAGCAACATCAATTTTACAACTCCTGCTTGGCAACAGAAAGCTTTTTCCAAAGTTTTGCCGCTCTCCATTCTGCATCTTAAATCCTTAAGTTGTCCTCTCTACAGCAGGCACAGACAGCAGTTCACTCCCTCCTGCTCCTGCAGCAGGCTTTCAGGTGTTCTTTACGCAGAACCATCTTGATTATTTAAACCTTCCCTTTATTACTGTTTTCTAGACATCTCTGTGATCTTTCTTTTCCCCCCCTCAGTTTTTCTTACAGCTTGGTCCACAGGAAAAGGTGCCTTCAGCTGCATGCCACAGTCCAGCTCATGCCAAGGAGAAGCATTCTGCAGGGGTGTGTGTGTGCACCCTCATCTAGGGTGCTTGGTTTTTCCTTCTGGAGGCAGAAAGCAAGGAAGGGTTTGCTCTTCTTGGTGTTTTTTTGCAGTCAACTGACTGACCTGCATTCAAGTTTCAAACTGCTAAGTGGAAGCACTACATTTTTGGTTATTATCAGACAGGTATTTGGTAGGAATACAAGAAAGCCTAGAGCTTTTTTCCCCCTTTAGATATTTTGCCAACCTTGCTGTGTTAATAAACAGCACTGAAGAAAAGCCTCCAGAGAAAACACAGAGGCACTAATGAATGTAGGCAATGGCATCACCAAAAATTGAGGCTGTTGTGATTAATCTTATTCAAAGGGAGGGTTCAAGAGTACCAGCAGACTCCTCTGTCCCAGATTAAACTGCAATATCTCTATATATGATTGTGCCAACCTTTTTTTTTTCCAGTGTTGGTATTCCTACTGCACTGGGGAAGAGCAAGGAGCCAACTAGACAGGAGGTGGCCAGTTTTCATGTTCAGTGACAAAATCCTGCTGCCCAGGAATACTCCACCATTCCACACACTGGATTTTGAGGCAGAAACCTCAAAAGAGGGGAACAGGGCTCTGTTTTCTCTTTAGGGATCCAGGACAGTTAATGCTGGCCAACAAGAAAAGACAGGCCTGTGAGAGGAACGGGGGGTGAAAAAAGGGAGGAAAACCGTAAGTTGGTTATTTTAGGTCACCCAGTAAAACCAAGACATCTATGAAATGCTGCAAGGCTCATATTTAGAACTAAATTCATGAGGTTCAGAAAGGCAGCTTTACAAACGCCACAGTATGCTTCAGACCATTCTTAATGCTTTTTGGCCTGAACCCATCACTTTAAAAGTCAGCAATTTTTTTTTTCACCAAGCCTACCCCTCCCACATACCTCCCTGCCACAGGGCAGCGATACAACAGACATTTCTCTCCAAATTAAATCCACTTCTTCTTGAATGAAGAGGGTCATGGGGATGAGGGCACTACACTTTAAAAAAGGGCATTAAAAAATAATTATGCTAAACCACGTATCAGCACAAATTAAAGAGAGACAGTAAAATGCCTGCTTTCAGCTTGCTTAAATATTCAATTAAAAAAGCCATCTAGGCAAAATTTTATTAAAATAAATCAACGGAGGAAATGCCTGTTAAACCAATGTGAAACCACATTCTTTTGGATGTTCTTTCACTGAGAAGGAAGTCTTCACTGTCATTATCAACCTGATCATGTTCTCAAAGGCTGTGCCTTCCTTCACAGCAGCAGTGGTGTGAAGAGCATCCAGTGCTAGCTTCAAATGCAACACCAAGTGCAGTAAAGCTTTTGCTGGCCTCCCTCGTACAAAACCACATCCTCCTCCTCCCTCAGGCCCAGCAAGCCACGTTACCCACAGATAAACCTTCACAACAGTTCATAGCTTCCTTTGGGAGCCATCAGAACAGGTTTAGAATTGCTGCTGGAAGAGTTAGTGTAGATGGATGCAAAGTACAGCCTTTGCACCCTTCAGTGCCTTGAAGGAAAACCAAAGGTTCAACCTGCAGACCAGATCTACTGACAAACGTGATCACTGCAGATACAGAACATGTCAGAAAATGTTTAAGGCTTAGGACACTAAAAAATTGATGAAATACAAACAGCATGAGGAAAAAGAAAGGATTATACCACTTTCTTTTGCTGTAGAGAAAGGTAGGCACTCATTACCTGAATGAAGCAAGGCTCATAGTGGGTTGCATACAGCAGGTCCTGTTATTTCAAAGATGAACAGTGTCTACCTGGTTTTTACTGTGAAGTATAACTGAGGTGATGCTGTGAGTGCCCCAGGACTCATCATCACCATTTGGGTCAGCTCTTGTTCTCCAGCACGATACTGCTTCTGAGAAGTCAACACACTGCTCCAGCAGTGCACTGGAATACACCAGAAAAAAACCATAGTATCCAGACAAAGATTAAACTTCTTATTGGAAAGTTGTTGGCAAAAGCTTCAAAGTCAAAAAAAACAAACAGAGAAGTACCATCAAGAGGGCTTTGATATAGGCAGAGCCGCACCCAGGAGAGCTTGCCAGCAGTAGTATTCATCTAACACCATAAACATATATATTTAATGGACATGTCTTCATTCTTAGACTCTATGCTCCAAAAACCTTTACCATAAGTCATGGTCCTCAATTCACAGCCACAGCTCCAGCTGCAACAAATGAGCTGAAGCAATGGCATTTTAAACCAAAGCTTTCAAAGGCGAGGTTAAATGGCTTTTCTGGGGGCTGAGCAGGACCCTGGCAGCAAACAAACACATCTGTAGCAGGTCAGAGCCAAGGTCCAGCCCATCTCACAACACATCCCTGGCAGCAGACAGCAACTGATGGCCAGGGAAGAGCAGAGGACCAGGGCAAGCACACTGTGACCCTGCTGCCCAACATCCCCGTGATCTGCAGCCAAGGCACTTCTCTGCTGCTGCCTTCTAAGTTCAGTTTAAGGCATCACTGCTGTTAAGCAATGAATGCAAACTCAGTCTTTTCAGAGCAGGCAGAGGGAAAGGGCTGAGTGTTTTCTAATGAATATTTGGGCAGGAAAGCTTGAAAGGAATCAGCAGTGTTTGGCAGCAATAGGTCTTGTACCATCACAGAAGACGCTGGGGGAAAATGCAGCTGGAGTGTTAGGCCAGCCAGTTCAGCTTCCACTGAGAGAAACAACTCAAAACAATAGAAAGCAAACTGAGTTACTTAAAGTACATCCTACCTCATCTCAATTCCTAAAAGATTACACAAACAACATCCTTGCTACAGTGCTAGCTAAATATGATATACTTCTTTTTTCAAGTAGTTGCCCCCTCCACAAGTAAGAGCAACACCACAGGCTAATTCAACGTGAAAACCTTTTACAAGTTTCAGAATAATTGTGAGCAGAGACTGCAAAAAAGCATGGCCCTGTCCCCTTGCCATGAGTGGCCAGGAAAGCAAAAGACAAGATAAAAACCATAAAACACAAAAGCCACCTCAATCCCATGATCCCAGCAATGGTGCTTCACTGGAAACAGAGATCAGTAACAACCTGCAATCTGGCCCAAACTCCCATTGATACTTATACATTTAGCCAAATGTACTTTACAAACAAAGCAAGCTTTAAAATTTTTTTAAAAATCCCTGAAATAGAAAGGGGCTCAACCCTCTGTACCATAAGTAATCACAGAAAGTTGTCTGAGGAACCAGAGGCACCACCTCTGCTGTGACCACCAGAAGGAGAAAACATTGCTCAGGGGGTGATTTGGGTCACAGCCTCTTCACTGGCCTCAGGAAATGAAAACCTTTCTTTCCCTTTGGCTTCAGCCCTCTCATAATTCAAACCTGGCTAGCTTAATAATAACCCAAGGCCCATCAGCATCAGAGAGATGCAAGAGGAGAAAATTCAGCTCAGACACACTGGTAAGGAGATCAAGACTTCAGAAAGGTATTTGGAGCAAGGAACCCACAGAAAAGAAGACACTGCAGCATAACCTCGGGTCAATCAATCACAGCTGCAACTGGGAGATGAGCTCTTGCATTAGGCATTAAAGATGTGTCAAACCTAGAGCTGCACATCCCTGCTCAGATGGGAGAACAACATTGACACTGAGACCTGCTGGAAGGTTACCTACCTTTGTCAAATACCCTGATTATGACTGTGTTATTTAGCAGTATGTCAGCTGTTATCAAGACTTGGGTCCATGAGCAGTCCAGCCCATATCACTACCAGGAACATGAAAGCTGACCCAGCAAGAGAAGACTGAAAATTGGTAACACTAAAGCATGATATGAATTATGTCAAGAGGAAAGACAGGCTGCTTTTGAACCAGCACATAAATCACACATTTCCTCCATCGTGTTCCCCTGAAAAGACCAAATCTGCATTTGAAGTACCAACAACTTTGAATCTCCAGGGGGAAAAAAAAGCGTTCTTTGTGCAGAGTCAAGCTTCGGCAAATCTTGCAGCAGTAATTACAGACACTGCCTCCCCAAGCCATCTGCTGTGGCATTTATGACTCCTGGAAGGGCAGCAGGCAGAGCTGGTGGAGGAGAAGAGGAATATCTCAAGTATCTCAGCAGCCACAGCCAGGCTGCACAGGAAAGCTGTGACACTGCTCTGACCCAAACAGGAACTCATGTCCTGGTTATCCAGACCTCCTTCAGCTGCCAGATACAGCTGGTGTTCACAGCAGAGGGAACAGCGGGGTCTGCACCCTTTTCACATCAAAGGAAATTAGGAGACCACCCTCAAGCCAAACCAAGCCAACCCAGGCTGGCCAGAATCTCACCCCACAAATGAGGAAACTTGTGCTTGGATTCAGTCTGAGCAACTTTCCCGTTCAGATGGACACGCCAGGTCACAGCACAAACAGCCCCACACCCCTCTGCTCCAAGAAGCAATGCCAGTGGCGCAGTCAGAATAACTTGGAACAAGTTAAATCCATCCTTTATCAGGACATGCAGGCTCCACCCTGACCTACACACCTCCATGCTGATGACTGCAGTACCTACAGGTTGTTTTTATCAGCACAGGTCCAGACAGAAGAGGCAGCAGGACAGGCTCACCCACCCCCTGCTCACACAAGCAGGAGCTCCAGCAGCAGGCCAAGCCTGCAAATCCCACCTTCCCAGTACAGCTGGAGACAATGCCCATTAATTGTTTTGCCATCCATACAAAATTACTACAATACTCACTTCATAGGGTTGTCACAAGGATTATTTAACATCTCTGAAGAGCTTTGATGAAGAAACAGCGGCTATTGTTCTCAGTACCATAGAACTGGGAACTATCTCACATGAATTTTGCATGACTGTGCATGTGTGACAGTTGCAGCACCAATAGATTATTTTTCTTCACAAAAAAAAAAAGCACCTCACAGAAGCTCATTTACTCTACATTTTAGTCAGAAATGTATTTTGTTTTGCTTGTTAATATATCCTAAATAGAAATCAACTTTGACTATTTAATTAATAGATTCAGGTGCTGTTTCCAGTCTCTCTTAATTAAGGGAAACACCACATTCTTTACAAAGAACTCAGTTTAGACTGTCAGGGCTTCTAGAGAGCACAACTATAATTACCTAAGCAATGCTAACACAAAAGAACAACAAGAGGAGAAAAAAAAGGAACTAAAAATGTCACTGGAATCTCATTTAATTTGCAGCAAATGAGAAAGTCTGCATGGAGAAGAGCTGCTACACACAGAGTCCAATGTCATACCACTTAGGCCTGACCATTGAACAGCTCTTAGCATTGATGCAGAATATTGTAGCAGTTTGAATAGTTGGGTTTTTTCCCTTGAATCCACAGGAGCTGTTGGATTCTAAATGTTCTGCAATACACTTGGATCCACCTCATAGCTATGGAAAACTTCTGCCATTTCAGTCCAAATGTACAAGAAACCTATGTGCCTTTTCTTTCTCATAAAATACAGGGAAATCAATGTCTGCTTCACTGATATGCCTTTTCTTTTTTTTTTTTTTTTCTGAGCAGTCTGAAACTCCAGCAGTAATCACACGATTAGGCAACAAGGTTGCAACCCAGGGCTCAGCCGGTTTGGCAGAGAAAACTACCATTTCCACTTCTCCAGGCTTCAAATGATCTTTAAACTCTTTGGGACACAAAACCACATCTTTTGTTTGGAAAGCAAACACCACATTATTGATACTACTGCAAGATAAATGACAGTATTAAGACTAGTCAGCACACCAGCTTTCATTCCCCATCCAAGTAGGAACAGAAAACTCGTTCTCTTTTTTTCGTGCTGGCTCTCTACAGAGGAACTGGCACCTATAGGTGCACAAAAAATGCAGCATTGCAGCAGCAAACCTCACAGAGCCTAGGTCCCAAGTTCCCCAATTCCCAGGGGAGGCACAAGCCCAGAATTACATTTGCTTGTTAAATGTAAAGTTTAATGTTGCATGCCTCAGAATAGCCACAAGGGCTGGGGGCGGGGGGGAAAAGAAATTTAAAAAGATAAAACCAAAAAAAAACCAGGAGACAAAAAAGCAACAGGAGCAACTGGGCTGTATTACCAACAGCAAGATGTACTACAAATTCCTGCTTTCTCCAGGTTTGTCTCATAGAGATCAACAACTTTGGAAAGTTCAAGGTGCAAGACAACACTGACACAGAACAGGCATGAAACAGAAAGGCCACTCTGGTGTCTCCTCTGCCCATCAGTCCAGTGTGAGGTGTCCTCATGTATCCTGAGCTGTGCATTATTTCAACACCTTCCAGGGAAAAGGCCAGGAAAGCTTTATCAAAATTGCCACCCAGCACTTCCTCAGTCAATGCACTGTCCTCCTATAACTTTTCTGGGTTTTACTTACTGCAAACAAGATCCCCATAGGCTCTCAGTTCTTTCTTGTAACACTGAATACTCATTTGGACAAGTACAAAAGCCCAAGTCTCTTGCTTCCCAAGACAAATGTCCCATCCAGCACAGTTATGCTGCTTAGACAGCTTAAAATACACTCACAGCACAAGGAGGAGCTGCTGCAAAGGGCTGGATCCAAAGGCAGCACTTACAGATTGGTCTTTACAAAATAGACAAATATTTCTCTCATCTTTGCCATGACTTGTGCGTAACACGCCTAAGTGCTCATCTTCTCATCACTGTCACATCTTGCATGCTCCTAAATGTGTCCAGACTCACAGGCACATGGAAATGTTACAGATAAATCATAAATATATACTGACTTTGGAGGCATTGACAAAAAAATACATAAGCAAGGGTTTGCTTCCTTTTTAACCATTTGAAATTTAGACCTCTGCAATTAATAAACCAAGTTTGGTACATCAGCAAATTAAACACTTCCTAGATTATGTTGATTTTGCCCACAGGTGCCCATGTCCTAGTGATAATCAGTCCCTAACTTAGGTGCTGACTCACGCCTGGAATCCTACCAGGATCCTGCATCAGATGGCAAACTGATTTTCATGCAACACATTGAAGAGTTTCTTCATCAAGCACACAGCAGAGGCCTGGGGATTAGTGTTCTTTTTTCTTATTTTATCTTGGCTAATATCATGGGTAAAGAAGAACTTTGGATAACGCCTTCAAATATCTCTCTATTCCCTTCCTTTTCATTTTGGTAAAAAAAAAATTATCAATTACTTGCTAAGAGCTAGCAAGAGTAGACAGAGAGTATTTATTACTGATGTCTCAGCACCAGAAGGGAGTAGAACAGTCTGAGAAACAATGAAATCCCAGGTTCTCTTTGGGTTTTGTAATTTCTTTTGTTCTTTATCTCCCAGCAATCTGGGATTGCCAAGACACCTGGTCTTTGTTCAGGCACTGACTATAACCAGGCTATGCATGCACTAACCAAGTATGAGCACTAAAAAAACCCAGTGAAAGAACAGGACATTTTTAGGCACTGCAGATGATAATTTAGTATCTTCATCAGTACCCTGGCCATTCTTATCAAGAATTATGTTCTCATAATCCAAAGCAGCAAGACTGAATGCAACCTTTCTTGGGTTGGTTTTTTTTTTTTTTAATTTGCATAGAGTGTAGAAGCAGCCTCCCCAAATTTATGGCTATCATAAATTTAGAACAGGTGAACTCATTACAGCTTACAGCAATACCTTATTCACACTGATACCCCAAAAAATGTAAGCCTCAAATTAATCATTCTGTAATAGTTTTGTGAGTAAACAAAACACCATTTAGGATTTGAAAACAATGCATCTTTTTGCTAACAGAGGCAGAAAGGGGGAAAAAAAAAAAAAAAAGAATCCAGCACAGGACTATGCAATAATTTCATTTTGTAAGAAGATTAACACAGAGCAGAAAGCTTTAGCTCTGGCTGGGAAAAGAACATATACTTTGTGCTAGTAGAGTTCCCTGTAACTGTAAGTGGAATTTTGTCTGGTTTGTTAATGCACCTCTTCAGAGATAAAAGAAACCACAAGAGGAAGAGGAAATAACATTCCTTTTTTTTCTGTCCAACATTACCTCAACTAAAGCCCATTCTGATTTCAGCCCTTGTCAGGCACAACTTGAGCACTCTCAGCGGAGCTATCTGCAATGCATTGTTAAACTGCACTACAAAGTTTTGATAAGTGGTCCTGCCATTTTTATCATGCTCAGTGGGGACAATCTGGTCAGGTGTTTTTCCTGTGCTTGTTGAATTCCAGCTATATTTGGAGACCAACTGTTCTCTGTCCTGCTTTCTCCAATTAACTGTGTGTATAAGGGTGGAGAGGTGAAGGTGGGAATTAGGCAAGAAAGAGATAACGAGACTTTCTTAAGAGTACATAAAACTGCTCTTAGAAAAGGCTGAAAACCATACTGAAAGTAATGAGCATAATCTTAGTCATGAAGGCTCAGTAAAAATAGATGTGAAAGGGAAAGAAGAGTAGAGTACACAGAAGGAAACCAAAAGTCAAGGCTCCTATGAAAGTTACAGGAATTATTAGCACATTTACATTTAAAATCCAAGGGTCAGAACCATTCACAGCACAAGGAGCTCTGTAACAGCCCAGTGCTCAACCATAACTCCATTTAATTTCATCATCTCCTACACAGCTGCAGTCTTGCAAGAAAATTAATGGAAACTCTGCAAGTTCTACTGCCTGTAGACTCAAACTTGGGAAAAAAAACCCCACATATACCTGAGATTACGCTGAACTTCACCCAAATGACCTGTGGTTCAAGCACAGTCTCAAGTGAAGAGCATCACCACAAGAGAAAGAGTGCCAAGTCAAGTGGAGAGCTTTACCACTCTGCTCCCAAACACGCCTGTCACATCAGCAATTCACTGACAGCAAACATGCCATCTTGGACTCCAGCCTATTTCCCTCAGAGCAGGAGAGGGGAAAGGCCATGAAGTTTATTTTGGCCTTGAAATTTATGAGTAAGGTAACATGATGAGCTAATGAAATTATTACTGCTTTGAAGAATGAGCAGCAAGATTCCTGGGAACTCTTGACACTTTCCTTTCTCATACCACACAAGCTCTCTGCCTAATCAATGAGGAAATATGAAGATTAAAAGAGGAAAAAATACTGGAGGGGAAGAACATACAAGCGTGGCATCAAACAGGTAACCATCTCAAGACAAAAATTTCCATCAGAATACAGTGTATTAAAAGCTCTAAGGGGATAATCAGCATGTTTATTCATTTATATGCCTAAAACCTTAATATATCCATCAGCACCCTCTGAACAGGCACAACAGCATCCCATTTGGTTGCCTCTCTCAGATCAATAGGGTTTGCTCTTCTCCATTTTGCACTCGCAAGCCGTGCACCCAGGCACAGCCCGGCTCTTCCGAAACGGGCTTTCCTTCTTTCTTTCTTTTTGTTTTAAACCGCTGCCCCACGTTTTGCCTGCCTGCCTGCCCATCCATCCATCCATCCATCCATCCATCCATCCATCCATCCATCCATCCATCCCTCGCACCCAGCCACCCTCCTCCCGCCAGCCTGCGCCTCCCGGGACGGCGTCCATCTCACCCGGGATGGGCAGGATGCGTTCCAGCCGGGACCATTGTGCCCTTCCCCGCACCGCCGCCGTCCCCCCGCCCCGGTACCGCCCGGCCGCACAAAGCGCTGCCCCCGCCGGCGGCACCGGCACCGCCGGACCGAGCCGGGCTGGGCCCGGCGCGGCTCCTCCCGAGCCGCCGCAGCGGGGGCGGCGCGCCGGGGCCTTTCCGAAGGGGCTCCCGGCCGAGCCCCCGGCGTGCGGCAGCGCCGGGCGGGGGATGCTGCCCCGGCCAACGAGGCTCCGCCGCCCGCATCCCCCCCGCATCCCGGTACCCGCGCCTCGCCGGCGGAGCGGCACCAACCTGCAGTCCCCGCCGCCGCCTCCTCCTCCTCCTCCTCCTCGGGAAGAGCCGGAGCTGCCTCTGCCCGCTTCAGCCTCCAGCCCCCGGCGGCGGCGGGCTGGCTCGGCGCCGCTGCCCTCGGGAGGCGGGGAAGGGGCGAGCGGGGCGGGCGGCTGCGGGAGCGTCGCTCATTGAGTGCGGCAGCCCCGGCTGTCGCTGCCGCCGCTCCCCGCAGCCGCTACTTCCTGTGCGGCGATGGTTCAGTTCCTCCCGGGCCGCTGGGGGCAGGAGAGCCGGGGGGCGGAGGAGGAGGAGAGGGGGGAGGTCGGGTCAGATAGCGGGGGCGGCAGCGGCCGCGGCCGCCGCTCCTCCCGCCCGGCGCGGCTCCGCCCCGCAGCGCCCGGCCGGGGCTCCGCGCTGCCCGAGCCGCAGCGGGACGCGATGCGGCGGAGCCGCCCCCCCTGCGCCCGCACCGCGCCCGCCCCCGCGCTCCCTGTGCCGCTGGTGGCCCTGGGGACATCACCCAGCCCGGGGACGGCAGCGGCCCCGCGCTCGCCCGGCAGCGCTCACCGGAGACATGGCTGTGGCTGCCGCCGCTGCCCCCGGGGAGCGCGGTCCGTGTGCGCCCGCCCGCCCGGCAGCGCATCCCGCGGCACGCACGGAGGGATGCAGGGATGCGGCGAGGGAGGTGCCCGCGGGCCCGGCCCCGCCGCAGCCGCCCCGCGGGGCCCGGGGGGAGCGGGCGGCCGCCGGCTGCGGTGGGAGAAGCTCCCGGGCACGGGGGATCTGCCTGGGAGAAAGGCGGAGATGGAGCCGTGGGGGATCGGTGACGGAAACTCTCAGTAAGGCAGGAAACGGGCACGTAAGGGTGTTAATAAATGGCACGGTCCCGGGGCGGGATGCAGGAGAAGCGATGGAGGGGGTGGGAGCTCGGTTGCAGGCGCTCCATGCGCTGTAAATCCGTGCCCTGCCAAGGACCGGACGTGGTGGAAGCGCTCCATGAAAGGAGCAGGATCTCACCTGGGCTGTTTGGTTGGTATTTGGTTGGTACAAATGTGACACCAACAGACTGACGGGGTCTTTTTGTTCCTACACATAAACATAAAGGAGCAGGTCGGAACACATCGAAGGCAGTACAAATTCGGTCCGTTTTTCAGAGTAAGTTTTAAAAGATGATGGTTTTGTTTGGAATCGTACTCATTCTCCTCAGGCTGTGACGGGATTGCATGCAGGGTCTGTCCTGGCCAGAGAAATTCACCATGAAGAGGTATTTACGGGAAATAATGAGTTGAGGTAGGGAGGTCTTCCTCTGCTTTCTTGGATGCAGCATAGGAAGTGTCAAAGCTTGGAAGTCAAAACGAGAAGGGAAGGGAAGGGAAGGGAAGGGAAGGGAAGGGAAGGGAAGGGAAGGGAAGGGAAGGGAAGGGAAGGGAAGGGAAGGGAAGGGAAGAGAAGAGAAGAGAAGAGAAGAGAAGAGAAGAGAAGAGAAGAGAAGAGAAGAGAAGAGAAGAGAAGAGAAGAGAAGAGAAGAGAAGAGAAGAGAAATCATAACAACATTTTTAAATACCAGTTCCTAGTTTTATCTTGCAAACACCTTACTGATGCTACTGAATAATTAGGTATAATCTCCAGGATGGTGAGTGCTTGCAGCTCACAGAGCTTTTTCTTCAAGATCACATGTGTTCATTACCTCTGAAAGATACTTCCAGAATACAGATTTTGAGGAGATTAACATTAGATAGTAACATGGAAAGAGAGGGTCATAGTGTTCTCTGAATCTTCACAATAAAGCAAATGTTACCCTCACAACCATGCTAGACCTATATAATAAAAGTAAAATAAAATGTGGATTTAACTGTGATTTAGGTTTCAAATGTTGTCCCTCTTTTGCCTGTGATAGATGACATTCAGAACATCATAACTCCACCTACTTTAGAAAAGTACACACAAGGAATATCTAAATATTTATGTTCTGTGTTGATTTGAAGTGCCATTAAATCCCTTTATTGCTGTGCTTTTACTGCCATCACAGAATCCTCAACTGGTTTCCAGTTGTAGTAGGAGGCAGAGATTCTGCCCTTAGGTCAGGTGGGTGTGTTGCTTTTCCTTCCCTCTCTCTCCTCCTGGCAGTTCTGATCAGCCTCAGCTAATGCTGCTCACCCCACGCCGCCTTGGCCAACCACAAACTCTTTGGCTGATCTCCTGTGCTGGTGCAGCTTTACAGGAGGCTGCCATAAACTCCAGCAGCCTCCCTGGCTTCCTGGAGAACACCACAGGTGGATTTCAGTCCTCCCATGGAATGGAGACAGGACAAAGGCAATTCCCCTGAGGTTCCTCTGAAGTGCTGAACCTCCTCTTCATCTTTGTTTTCCACACAGGTATTTGCGGCTCATTTTTTTCTGCAACTTTTGTGTTTAGACAAGGATGTTTATAGAGCAGTGCTTCAATTTTTTTTTTCCTCTGTGTGAATTTTAGTGTATCTCACAAGTTCCTTTCCAGATAAGAAATAGCTCATTCAGAGAAATGATCTCATAGAAGTGGTTCATGGCAGTTTGACTGCAGAAACAAAGCATGATGTAATTCTTTAGTCAGAAAAATACTCAGATTCTATCACCAACAGGACGACAGTTAAGCTTGCCTGACCTGTTTCTGGTCTACCCAAATTTTAACTACAGCAAAGTATAAATTCCCTATATTATTATATACTGGCAGTCCTACTTTGCAGTGCTTGTTGTGTCCAGTGAGGGTGTTGTGCACATAAAAATCAAATGATCAAAACCAAAATCTGAAAGGATGATGCATTCATGGGGTATTTTAACATGAGACAGATAGAGAAAAAAAAAAACAACAAACAAACAAACAAAAGGAAGTACTTCTAGAGTTCAGAAATAAAAATGCTGAATGCAGAAACAGCATTTTAAAAACCCCCAAAGGTAGCACTTACAAAGTTTGCCAAGAAATGCGTTTCCATATTCGTGCTCTGCTGTGTTCTGACATCTTCTGGCAAATGACATCTCTTTTTCAGCACTTAAGAGAGCTCTCTGAAGTTCTGGCCATTACCTCTGGGATGAAACCAAGAGCAACTGCCCTGATATTTATCCATTGTCATCCCCAGGATTAAAATAAACTCTTCCACAGAAGAGTTTGCTGTGTGCATGAAGCAGGATTTCAAATAAAGCACTGCTAACCTTTTCAATTGAGCAAAATCCACTTAACACATCAAAGCAGCTGAAATCTACTTAAGAGCATGAGTGAAGCAGCTGTTTCAGAGAACCCTGGCAGGTCTGCAGGGCATCCTGGAAAGAAAGTCTCCTGCACTGATCTTCACAGGTTAATTTTTCTGAAAGTCTGAAAATAATCAGAAGCAGATTTCTCTCTACCTGGAGGCTCTCAGTACCCATTTCACCTGCTCGAGCCCCTCCCTCCCCAGATCTCATTCTGGCTTCTCAAACCATTGGGTAGAAGTCACTGGAGAAGGTTTTCACAAGAATTTTCAGTACTGAGCTGTGTCTAAGGCATGTTCAACACCCTGGTGCAAAGGCAGCTCCTCATTGTTTCCAGTCAAGTACAGAGAAGCCCCAGTTCCCTTCTGGAGCGAGCAGAATCGAGACAACCACTTGCTTATTGATACAGCAGGTTCTGCACGAGCTGCTGAAGGGTCAAGGAGACTTGAACTGACACTGAACTGGAGCTCATCCATTCTTAAAAAATCAGGGGTGCTCCAGCAAGTGCAGATGCACAGCTTCGGTCACAATGTGTGAAGCACGACAGCAACAACGCTCATTTTCTACTGTTGACACATCCTGTCCTAAATTTAAGCTCTAATTAATTTGAGGTCTCAAGAAAAAAACGCATTCTGACACAATGCATTAACGTGCATGTGACACAAAAGATGGAGAAGGCCAGAATTCATCTCCCGAAGTGGTTAATGCTGTAAATCCAACCTAACTGAATATCCGCTTAGCTTACCAAATGTTCAGCATTGCCTTCTCCTCATTACTGCAATATTCCCTGTCCTGCTGTGTTCCTGGCAGTGTTGTGCTGCTGTTGGTGACAAATGAACAGAAACCTGTGCTATGAGAGCAGCTTTCTACCAGTTACCTGAAAACTAATTGCTGTTAGAGCTGAAATTTCTTAATGCATGAAACTTTTTATTTTGTTTTCTTTTTTATTTTTTTTTTTATTTCTTTTGGAAAGTGTGGTCAGCTTTCATTGGGTCATTTTTGAGTTACACAAGCATTTTAAAAAAATGTCCTATCCCCATAATTACAAAGGCTTCCAGTATGGTAGAAGAAATGACTAGAAATAAAGAAGCTGCAAGCTAAAAATACATATATAGAGGGCATTTTAGAAGGGACTGCTGATTTGGAGTGTCTGTGTATACTTCAAGTGCCCAGCTTTTCAAAAGCTGTTGAGTTTGTAAAAACAGTTCCCTTCCAGATGTCTCTGGAATTATATTTATGCTTGTTATTTTTCTCTCTCTCTCTCTCCTCTCAGATTTAGTGTTAGCTCAATTAGGAATGAACTCAGAAACTCTGATAGGGTTGCTTATGAGACTGGACCACAGGAATTCCTGTTTTAGGAATACCAGATGATTTTAGCCAGAGGTGACATCTCTAAATTTTCATCTCCATATGCAGGGTTTAAAAAACTTTAGGCAACTAAGCAGAATCTAAGCAGGAAACTTCAACACCTCTGTGAGGTAGGAGGTGTGGGAAGCAGCTTAAATTCCTTTTCTGCACTTTAAATGCCTAAGTGCTTTGCTGCTGTTGTGGTTGGAAATGGACTTTAAATCATATTAAATACTAGTGTAGTTTAATTTGGATTTTCCTGATGCCTTGTACATTTCTTTGAATGAAATCTTAACAAAACTACATATTGCAACAGATAAGTATGTGTATATATTTTACTTGTCTGTATCTTTTAAAAGGATGATGAAGCTAAAAAAAAAAATATATATAAAAAGTAATGTTAAACTGTGTCATTGGGCTGAACTGGGGAAAATCAGTATTGCCTCTTTTCCACTGGAAAATTAATTCTACTTCTTTACAGAAGAGTCTTCCAATACAAAAATCACATGATGCTGGGAAATAGGTCATGCTGCTCAGCGAAGAACAAAACCTTGCACAATACAAACACACACAATACACATTTTGCTGTAACTACAATCCCTACACTTTGTCTCAAAATTTCATTTGTTGTCTTTGGATGCCCTGAAGTGAATTTTGGTTCTGTTCTTCTCACACGGCACTTGGAGCTGAACCAAACACTCTTGATTTATATTGGAATTGCATATTTTTGCCTGTAGTCTAGGAGCTGTGTTTTGTACATCTTTTTAAGGGAAAAAAAGTACCCATTAATGTTAGTGGGAGCTTTTCTGTACAAAGGAAGCAGAATCACAGTCCTATACATAATAGAATCTGAGGAAATACTGGAAAAACACCATTTTTATTTAACCCCTCTTAGCAGTATTTATTCAGCCCCTCTCTTTGCAGTTTATTTTCAGCCTCAGGAGCCTGAGCAAGGCTCGCTGTCCCAGCCAGGCCTGTTTCCCACTGATAACACAGGAGCCCAGGGAGTGCAAACATCTGTACTTTAGATGCTGAATGGGAAATGAATCCAGCACATGCTGTGCTGTGTGGCTGCAGAAGTGTGGATCTGGAAGGGACCCTGGAGATCACTTAGCCCAGTGCTCATTTATCTGGTCCAAGTTCTACATAACCACTTTAGATAAAATCCAGGGGTCTTGAAATGCACCCATGAAAGTTTCCATTTACCAGTAGAAAGCCCTGGCTTCAGCTTTGAGTGACTCTTTACTTGGTTTCCTTTAATGAACTGATTTTCTTGTTTGCATGCATGTAGGTTTGATCCTGAGTTTTAGTGTCCATCACCCACCTTCTGACAGATTATGAGCTGTGCACAGTCCCCAGATCACAGAGTGAAAAAGAGCTCCTCTATGGAAAACATCTATACAGAGAAGTAGGATGGGGTAATGAAAACCCCACTAAACACATGTGATCAAGGAAACAGAGTGGACTTCACTGGGGATTCTTAATTCTGAATTTCCTGGTGTTTGCCACAGACACAGGAAATTGATTTGACACTGTTTGAGTCTCTAAAGTAATTCTGGAAGCTTAGTCAATTGATTTCCCTTCACATTGTCGGAATGGTGGACCTGGGCCAAAATGTGAATGTAAATTAGGTCCCTCAGCTTTGGGAATGCATCAGGAGAGGTTCTCTGCCAACCACAGTACCCTGCTCTCTAGAGGCACTCACACACTGCTCGGTTTTGCTGTGTTTATGGTGGTGGTCAGCACTGCAGGCAGTGCCTCCAGATTTACAGCTGAGTGCTGACAAACCAGCACACCTATTTCATGCTCTGCTCCAGTAAAAACCTCCTCACTCAGAGCTAAGCTGTCTCTTCTGGTTTTGGCCAGAGCTGCTGGCAGGTTGCCCTGCTATGTATAAACATGTAAACCACAAAAAGATAAAAGGCTGCAGCGTGCCAGGTCCCTAATATAGATGAAAATTTGATTTCTTACCTCTGTGAGGAAGAAGTTGCTTTTTTCCTGGTTTTGGAAACACTTGCAGTTCAGTAAGCTGCTGTTACATGGAAGGGGATGTGCTTTCCTATCATGGTTTTGATTTACTTCAAAATGCTTTTCTGGAGTAATCGATTGCTTTGCCAGTCTGAAACTCAATAAACATGGTTTTAAAAGGGCAAAGATTTAGTGGTGCTGCAGTCTGCACCATAAATCTCAGATGATTTATTAATGAATGAATGAGGCCAGAGATGATTGTCCAATATTATCTACCATCATTGTTTACAGTCCCTGATTTATGGACCTGACTCCTTTTCTCAGGTGTGGTTTGGTGATGCTTCTGGAGTCAGACTGGTGTTGTGACAATAAACCCAAGAGGAAAACCAGTTCCTATTTCTGCCACCAATTAATGTTGTGGGTACAGGTACTGGATAAGCCCCCAAGCTCAGGTGGGAACTAGTGACCAAGTTGTGGCAACATTTCTCTTAGTCAGGCTTATTTGTATGGTTTTCTCTGTGTGTTAATCTCTACACATGAGTAATTTACCCCACACAATGAAATGAAAATTGAGTGTCATGCTATCTGCTTGCTCTGTACATCTGTTACTGGTGCTCTGTTTTGCAGAATGGTGAAATTTTCTGCAGTTTAGAGTGCATACATATTTTATTGCAGATTTCAATGTCATTGTCACATTTCTGAGGCTAAGAGGAGGAGAGAAAGGAGCCAGTGGACATCCTTCCCTGCAGGAGTGTTATAGATACATTTGATATTGTTGGCTTTTCGCAAATATTAAAATGAATGTTATGTGTATAAAAATGAGTAATTTTGTTGTATTAATGTAGTTTTCTTTATTTCTGTTATTGATGAAATTTAGAAATAGTAGTATAATACATATATGTTAGGCTATAGCATAGTATTAAAATAAAAACTGCTTTTGTTTGTATAACCCAAAGACTGAGAAAAAAAAAATACCTAGAGAACTCCTGCATTTGTAAACTATCTTACCCAGATGAAGACAGCAGTGACCAGAACTCTGGGGGAGGAATTTATTGCATTTCTGGTATCAGAGAATGTAAATCTCAATAGCACCAAGAAGATTGATCTATTGGGAAGGGGGCAAGAGAAAACTAAACAGAAGAACACCAAAGATCCTAAGAAGAATGTCTGAATATGTATGAGAATTTATGGATATGTAGTAGGGTTCTGTTTTTAAGGGACAATCCTTTGTTAGTAAGGTGTGCTCTCTTGGCTAAATGCAGAGACACCCGGCCGTATCTGTATACTTTATTTTTTTCTCCTAATTGTTTTTTTATTAAACTTTTAAATTCTATAAAAATTATGTGAACCTCGTTTTTCACAAAGAGCATGAAAGGCATTTGTAATTCACACAGTCTTACAGATCCCATGGCTGAAGTGTTGCTGTGGTGTATTCCTGCTTCAAAATCTACATTCACAAAATGCAAGTTTGGAGAAAGGGCAGTTCCACAGTCATGTCACAACCAGGGCTTGCCAGAGCTGGGAATGGTAGCAGGGAATGGCAGATTTGGTGTCATCAGCAGTGCTTCAGCACATCTACAGCTGGGAAGAAATGTTTGGTATTTGTGTCAGAAGAGAAAAGCAGCAATTACTGACAGGGAATCTCTGAGGCACATCCAAGTGCATCATCATATGAAACAGACTGTCTCCTGTCAGATGAAAAAAAACCACAAAACAAACCAAAAACTCAAAAGCAACCATATTTGAAAGAACCAGGGATTCTTCAAGTGCTCCTAAGTATAATGCACAGTGACCAAATGCCTGAAAGGAAATGAACAATTTGTGCTTCCCAAGTTTCCTATGAGAGATTGGGGCTGTAAAAGCCTGTTGTGATTGTACTTGCTCCCATGATATATAATGAAGAGGTCATTATAGCAATATATAACAGGGACTCTTAGTCTGGAGTCTAGATTAGAATATGCCCCTTAATACAAACATTTCCTGGTCAGAAATAGGATATCCATTAATCCAAGTGCAAGGGCTGTGACTGACTTCACAGTGAGACCCATACCTCTGTGAATTCATATATATGTCAGTATTTAGAGGATTCATGGAAGAAACTCTTCCCATTGTAAATGAGGGAATGAATTTGAGGAACTACCAAACACCCTTGTTAAGACAGGAAAAAAAGTTACTTTCAGGTCACTTCTTTGGAAAATGTTTGCTATTGGTAATCTGCTGGTAAAAACGTAGCTGACATTTCAGAGCTCAAACCAAGCAAACACAAAGCACAGAGGCAATAGATTTTGAGCAGAGCAGCATCATGGCAAAGAGCTGACTTCTCTAGTAACACCCTGTGAATCACTGTGAGGAAAAGGACAGGCAGAATGGAACAGGAGGCCAGCTGAAACCACCCCAGGAAATCCCTGTGCAGTACAAACTGAATCAAAGCAAAAGGATGAGTGGATATGTGTAGACCTTCCAGAAGTGTATTAATGCTCCAGGAGGGGAGTGGTAGATTTCACATGGCATTTGATATCTGCCAGGAGATACCAATAAAGGCACTGCAAGAAGCAAAGGAAATTCCTCTTCTGTGACACACCTGCGAGCACACTGTCCAGGAACAGAGACCTTTTGTGTGTAGCCCTATTTACAACCCAGGAGTCATCAAATAATCACTTAAGAATGGAGAAGATTCTAGTGAGATGCTGCATGGCAAAGATCACTGTCCCAGACATGGAACCTCAATCAGACTCACCAAAAACCACTGAGAGCAAGCTGAGCTGCTGAAATCAGCACAGGAGACACACAGATGTGTCCTCCAGGATGAATGACCAAATCAACCCTCACTAAAGGCACAGAAGCCTTGGATTCAGCAATGCTGTGCTGCACTGGAATATTGGGGAAGTGCTGCTGCCTTCTTCCTGTTTTTCTGAAACACAATCTTGGGCAAGACTCCCTGCCAAGAATAATAATAATAATAATAACAACAACAATAACAACAATAATACATGTTCCCTGGGGAGTGGCTTTTGGGATGAGACACAGCTTGTACATGTTCCTGCAGTCAGCAGAGCCTCAGGAGCCCTGCTACTGACAGAATTCTTGCAGGCCTGGATGTCAGGGGAGTTCCCAGTGGGAAGTGTGGCAGTGCAAATGCAGTGGTTGCTGCTTCTGGGCACTGCAAGACTCCTGCCTGTGCCAAACGTGGGTGCAGGTGAAGCCAGGAGACAGAGATTATCTCCAGACACTTATTCCACACAGCAGCCACCAGTGCTAGGAAGTGACAATCTGGATAATGCTGTGTAGTGTGTGCACTGTTTATTTTCAGTTCAGGTTGAGAAGAGAAGAAAAACAGTATTGCTGGAATTATGCATCTTGTATCATAATAGTGTCTTGCAGTGTACATTATACCCTTACATTCATCATGAAAGAGTAATATTCCATTTGTTTATGGTGCATTTAAGCAATGAATATTGGTACTTGTATTGCAACTTTATCTTCTAGCTATAACTTTGTGAAGTTCAAGCGTTTTTGCACCAAATACACTTGTCACAGATGGGAGGAGGTTGCCATAAATACATTAATTACTAGCTGATAGACTGCTACAAAGAGAAGGTTGTTATATCTAAAACAAGCCTAAAAATATAGATGTCTCCAACAAAGCATCTTTAGAATTTGCTGCCTTCAGTGATGCCAAGAGCTGATATTTCCAAATTTGTCTCACTGGCTGCATGACCCTTAAAGAGTGAAAGAAGCAGTGTGCTCTGGTTTTGCTGCAATTGTACTGTCATTTCAACAGAATTCCACACCATCAAAACATGAAACAGGTAAAAAAAGTGAATACCTCCAAAATAGTTAAATCAGCAGATGTTCAGTACTAGATTATGTGTAGTTGAAAGATTTTCTTACCCAGTAACTGAATAAAGTCTTGGCAAAATTTAAAAATATGAAGAATTCTAATTACTTGAGCAATCAGAATATCTGAAAAAATACTTTCTGAAGCTTTTAAGCTTCAGGGAAAGGAGTGAGTAATCATTTGTTTGTCTAATAATTTAAATGCAGACAGGTACCAGAGAAGGTGCTAGGCAAATAAATCACAGATGTGAAATATTGACTTCCCACATATCTTTCAGTTTCATTCTTTATTAAAAGTGCTTGGCATTAGTTCATATCAAAATATTATTTTTTTTTTAACTGTCATTATATCACCCAACACATTCAGAATGAAAAAATTAAGCATTTGGATAAATGTATGTTAGAGCAGGTAATTAATTTAGTAAGTATATACACAGATCTTGTTTGCAAGAAAAATACCTGACAATGTAAAATTATATATGATTGCAAAGCAACCTGTTTCAATGGCTTTAATGCAATAATAACCAACTTCTCCAAATGAAAACAGCAAAGAGATGAAGGGCCAAAAAATAGCTTAAAATTGAGTATATAAATCTGTGTGTATAAATCAGTGAATGTCCAACCACTTAAAGGATAATTGAAGTGACTACGGATTCAAAATTAGAATTCTTGAGTACTACAATTTCCAATACATTAAAAACTTTTGCATATAAGAAAGGGGTTTTTTTTCCTCACACAGAAATTGAAATGGGAATATTCCTGACAGCAGAGCTTTTTAAACTCTAGCTGTTGAAATGTAAAGATAGGATACAGGCACACACACAGCCCTGAAAATATACAGGTACAATTTGCCTGATTCACAGCTGCCCAGTTACTGTTCAAAAGAAAAAAAAAAATATGTATTTAAGTGTCAACAAAACACAAAAGAGAAGCAAATCCTTCTGATTTGGAACCTGAAACAAAAAAAAAATCCTAATATAAAAAAAAATCCTGTCATAGATCAGCATGCATTTGTTGCCTGAGTATACAGACCAGCTTTCCAGTCATTGGTTTAACTTAAAGTATGAGAAAGGAAGAGAGCACAGATTAATATCTTGATTTTTCTTTTTTGCCAATCAACAAGATATTACCTCCTTACAATATATTCCATCCACCACGCAGCTTACAGAACAAGTACTGATGATTAGAGTGTTTCATAAGACAGTCTGAACATGGGTTTTTGGGAAAAACTATAAAAGTTGCCATTTCCAACTGGGAGACAGCTCATTAGAAGGCATGAGATCAGCTCAAATTATGCCAAGAGGGAGAAAGAAGAAGGCAAAAAGATCCCAAGGTAGGCTGTTGTAAGTATGGATTATTTGCCTTGCCTTGAATTTAAGACATATTTAACAAAGGGGATGTTTTCTGTTACTCCTTGGAGACTTTAAAAATAAATCTACTCTGCTTTCTGTAATTTTTCCTTGGTTTTAATTGCTCAGGACTCCGGGGTTCTGCTGTGGTAGCAGTCTTTAAATCAGCAGCTGAGGCATATCAACATCTCAATGTTTATTTACCTACCTCTGAACTTGGTTAGAGGAAGGTAAACAGCCTTCCTAGGTTTTCCTGGGTGCTAATTATTTGATTGTAAAGCACAGTGAGGTATCTGTGCCTGAAAAAATGCCTCCTGTGCCTTTTGAGTGGCTTCTAAGTAAACCCTCCCACATCTCCCCAGTGGGGCAGCCCCACTAGTTGAGTGGAAAGGCGATCCTAAATTCACTCAAGGATGTTCAGTGTGCTGAACCCACCCTGCCCTTCATTCCCAGCTGCTGCCAGCTTGTCTCACCAAGCGGTGCCCACAGCCCTGCCTCTGCCTCCAGTCCGTGCACACAGCCCTGATTTTTGGGAAGGGGGCTGCAGACACTCTAACCATGGATGTCTGCATGGAAGGGTTTTTTTACCTTCTTTTACCTTCATTTAGCTGGTTTTTACTCAAACTTGCTCCTTGGCACTGACTGTGATTAGGAGGTGCAGCAGGCTCAGGTGGTTTGGGTTTTTTATAGGTTTTCAAAGCTCCAGCAGCAATGTTGGGCTGCCAAGTGCTGTACCTGTGTCAGGAGGTTCTGGCCATCACCATCAGATGACACAGAAGAGAGGAATTTTCCTAAAGATATGCTTTTAAATGTCACCAAGATAAGGGAAAAGTCCTGCAATCTTGAATTAAAGGTTTTTTACGCTCACTGTCTCAAGATCATATGCGTTTATGATCATAATAGATAGACATACTTAACTATTGCCTTTGCAGCATTAAATTTTACAGCTGCTGCTTGCAAAATCTGCTGTTCAAAGTAGTCTGAATTTATTAAGTCAAGGGTTTAAGTGCAGCTTCTCTCCAGGAAAAAAAAAACCAAAACAGAACAACTAAAACCCAGGAAAACAGCCAGAAAACGATTAAGACAGGTCTTAAGAAAGCTTAGTTCAGTGTAATTGCCTTGTCAGAGAGAGGAAGGGAAAGTCATGTTCATGTTGCTTCCTCTTCCCCTAAATCAAGAAATGGAATTAAGTGAAACTGATGCAATCAGGGCTCCGATTTGGCCGTGTTTGTGCAGCTGTGTCAAGCAGTGGCAGCTCTGATCTCTGCCTTGCTGTGACACAGCACAGGCTGTGCAGGAGCCAGCTCCAAGGAGCTCTACACTACACCTCTCTCTGCAGAAAATTTTGCCCCTTCTTCCTTTCTTTCTTCTCCATTTTGCCTACATTAAGCACTTTGCCTGGTAGTGTTATATCCTATAATACCTCAGAAAATATGCAAAAACATTTACAGTAAGTCTACACAGTATGTGGCAGTTTTGTTGCCATTTCCCTAAATTTGCCCACTAGTTAAAGCCAAGGTAAAGTCCCTATTAAATGGAAGGGCAGAGGATGCTTTCTAAACACCAGTATCCTCCCAAATTCGAGGTGCAGAGGAATCAATCACAAAGAGAGGAGGGCAGGGAGGTGGCCTTGGCAGCCACGGGGACAAGGTGATGTTTTATGTGGTGGAAGTGACCAGAGGCCCACATGCTGAGGTGGTCTGGAGAATTCTGCACAGCCAGAAGTCATTATTAGGGAGCAAATAATAACTGATGACACATTTGATCAAAAAAGAGGGGAGGGTGGTATGGGATGGAATTGTTGATTGTTCAAGGGAAACCTTGAGACAGTCATGACTCCTTTCAAAACAGCAATCTGACCACCCAAGAGAGGTGGTTGGTGTTGAAAAGTTCTCTCTGTGAGTAAGGAAACCAATTTCCTTCCCAAGACAAACACAGGGACCACAGAAAGTCCTGCTCTCCTTCTCCTGGGGCTCAGCCTCCTGGTGTAAGTCTTCCATCCAGCCTTCCAAGCTGCACTGGTACACACCAACATATGTACCACATACTCACACGACATTTACAAAATTTCAGGACTTTTGAGGAATTTGGAGGCTACCGAATAAAAATCATTTCTGAATCAGGAGCAGGAGTGCAGACATGCACACCTAGCAAGTGAGGGATTTGGTTTTGATGCTCCAGCTTGCATGCAGACAGAAACCTGTGCGGAGTGGCTTCATTGCAGCTGAAGGAGAACCTTCCCCCAAAGGAAGCAAACCTGACTGAATTGTTCAGGAGGGCAACATGGTATCAAGTAATGGCAAAGAAGAACCACCAAATAAGCATTGGTTTAGCATAAATTTGTGTCTGAAGAGGAATTTAATCAAGGCACCAAGGACATGACAAGAAGAATGTCTCATTTTCTATAAATGAGCACTTGATGACTGGGTAATAAACGAGATTTGGGATTTCTTATGTAGCTCAGCCTGTTTAGCTTAATAAGGAGAGAGTGATGATTATATGATAGGCTGTAAATATCTACCTACAGGGGAGCAGAAATCTGATTAGTGAGAGCTCTTCCACCTACCAAACAAAAAGTCCAATTGTCTAGATGAAGCTATAAACACAAAGTAAAAATGACTAAAGTCTGAAATGTGAGGACAGGTAACTATTACCAAGCTGTACTAAGGCTGAATTCCCATTTCTTTAATCCTTTAGGAAGCTGTAGCAATGGAATAGTGGATTTCCTATTTCTGATAATCTTAAAACTAAAAAAAACCAAAGGTTAGGTTTGTTTCTTTGTTGTTTTGTTGGGGTTTTTAAAGTGGGTTTTTTTCCTCCAAAATAAGTTGTTTTAAAAAGATTTTTGGGAAGGTGGATGGTGTTGTAGAGATGATCACCCTACATAATCAAACTCCATGTTATTTATAGTCTGCAAATCCCTTTTTTGTGCAAACTCATCTTTTCAAGGCGCTTAGCAGGGTGTACCACAAATTAAAGGAGTAAATTTTTCTGGGAACTTCTTGCCAAAACATTGGTAGCCCCTTGGCATGGCATCCTCATGGAATCCTCACCTTGAAATCACAAATGTGTGTGAGAAAAAGACCCAGAGCTCTGCAGAGCAGCACCGGTAAAATTACAGTGTTCTGGAGAGATTTTTCTCAAGTATATCTAAACAGAAAGGAACTGAAATGATTCACATGACAAAGGGAAATATCTGCAGTTGAAATTAAGTGTCCCATCCATCAAATCTTGGATTTAAGCCTGGCACTTTACACTAAGCAAGAATTGCTTTCAGATTTCCACCAGTCACGAATTGACAGTCTGGGTTAAACAGATCATAATGTGAGCGCTAAGAGAATTTTGATGGAATTGTACAAAGGGTGAAGAGCATTCTGAAAGCTCCACATCTGGTGGTTTAGAAAAAGAAGAGTTTCAGCAGAGAGAAGCTTAATTCAGTCCTGGTACAAGTGAAGACATCTTTGGTGTGCTGTGGACGATGCACACAGCGAGATGGACCAGTAGCACTGCCCAGTCACAGTGTGAGCCTCTCTGGGATCTGCCTCTATTTTTAAAAATTCAGGACAGAGATCCAATCAAAGAACATTTCTGCTCCTAATCTCCCCCTCCATCCAAGGCAGGTAGAAGAACTTTGCTACAGAGTCTGGAGCCCAAGGGTTTGGGCAAACATGAGTGACCATGGCTGGGATATGAATTATATATCCACACATAAAAGTAAACTACCAAGACCTGGAGAGGATTCCTTGGGTTATTACCAAACCTTATTTTTGCAGTTTTTCAGAGCAGCAGCAGAGTTTGGTCACTTCTAAGTAACATGAATAGCCTTCTTCTGCACATGGTTTAGGTCAAAAGCAAACTGCTTTTATTTGTTTTTTTCTGTGGGAGAAGGATTTCTCATCTGAAATCTCAGACTGGAGTCACTCTCCATGAGATTTGCTTCCAGACTTCAGGCTTTATTGATTGTGTAGCAAGGTTTAAAATCAAATTAAATGCAGTAATTTGCCCACAGGAAAATTGTGTACAAAAGATGTTTCTCCAAGCAAATCTCCTAAAAGAGAAAAAAAAAAAAAAAAAAAAAAAGGAAAAAAAAAAGGAAACAAAACAAAACAAATCTCCATTGCTTAATTAAATCCCTTCCTATGTGACAACACCTTTTTCTCTTTAGAGAGAATTATTTTTAACTTTGATTTTGAAGAATACTGGTGGAACAGCTCTCATGTGAGCCACAGCAAGTAGCAGCAGTGCCAAAAGAATAGCTAGGATTTTGCTGGGTTGCTGGGACAGTAGTGAAACTGCTGTTGTGTCACCTAGAAAGATAAAAATTATACACTTTTCACAAATTCAGACAAAAATGTGATAGCAGTCAGATTTTGAGAAGGAACATTTCCATCCATTGTATCAAAATGAAGCTCATTTTCTACCCTAGTACACTCTGATGTATTTTGGGATATTTTCTAGCATATCTTTTTTCCTCATCTCCCAGGATTGCATCAAACCCATCAGCTTACAGCATTATACATCAACAGCCAAGGAGAGAAGAGGGAATAAGACATTTCTGCCAGCTCCATTTGCAAAGCTCACATGAATCAAAATCAAGCACTGTGGTACTTCTAAGCAGCCCTTACTGCTGAACCCTGGAGCTTCAACCTGTCATTTCAACAGTGGGGTTACTGCTTGTGCAAGCAATCAGGTCTGAGCCCTCTGGAATTTGAGGAGGGGGGAAAAGTGAAGTCAAACCCCCCTTTTTCTGTCTCAATTAAAAATGTTGTGATTCCCAGGGTGAGAGCCTGTTGGGCAATACCTTAATGGTATTTTCTTTTCATTTAGCACAATTAAAAGGTGATTTGCAGCAATCCCTGCTGATGAGGACAAGTTCCTCCCTGCTCACTGCCCCAGATCTTGCCCTAGGCAGCATCCTTATCTCTTGGATGCTGAGCCCCTAGAGCATGCTGCTGTTAGGATATGAGCCATCCTTTCTCAGGGATAGGGGAACCTCTGCCCCAGCTGCCAGAAAATCCCAGCTGGAAGGAGCTCTGGTGGGAAAGGGATCAGCTGGAGAGGGTTCCCACTGAGGGCAAGGCACAGAGACCTGTTTGGAGGAGGCCTTGGTAGGAGAGCTTGCCTTTGGGAGCTGATGGATAAAGGGAGAGCAGCCCATGAGCACACGAGGGGCAGCTGCAGAATCACAGAGCAGTTTGGGTTGGAAGGGACCTTTAAAGGTCAACCAGTCCAAACCCCCAGGAGGGAGGTTCCAGGAGGACACAGAGGAATGGGTGGCTGATGTGGGATGAGATTGCTGTGGCATATTAAAAAGGATGGGGAAATGCTCACGGATTGTGCCCAGAAGCAGCCCAAGCCCTTGACATTTATTCCTGATCTGTCCCAGCTCCTCTGGGCTGTGCCCTCAGCAGGGACAATGCAGCACACCCAAGCAAAAGGCAATTAAACTCCTTCTGTATAGCAGCAGGGACTCTCTTTTTAGCTTTAGAAAGCTGCTCTCCAGGGCTTGAATTGAACTTTAGTCTACAATTGAGCAGCACTATGGGGGCTCTGCTCTCAACTGGAGTACCTGGGAATTACTGCAATGTAAATAATAATTTCATAATATTCATGTAAGCCTGTTGTTGGATTGCAGAGTCACACGTTAGATTTAACATGCCTGGCAGAAGGTTTGCAGAGGGTGTAACTGGGAGGGCTAAATAGCTATGAAGGGGTTACTCTGACATTTCTTCTGAGGGTGATATGGGTTTCACTGCCTACAACTCAGTAGATCCATATGGAGGATTCTGCTTTAAGACTGGCTTTTATTCAAGGCTCTTCAGAGAATCTCCCTGCTTTGCTTTTCAAATGCAGTCACAAGAGGAAAGAAAAAACAGATGAAAAATTTCACTCTTGTGGGATTTTTTTCTTTAGCTTTGCTATAGCTGCATATTATTTCCCTCCTATGAAAAGTAGCTGTGAAACACATAGGTTAAATAGGGCAGGGAACATTCATTTTTATTTAGCATTACTATTTACTGCAGAGAGATTATAATTTGGGTAAATTTTCCAGGTGCAACCACAGCTTTACTCTCAATAACAACTCTCCACTGCCTTTGTGGGATGAGTGAAGGGAAAACAATCCAAAGGTGGGACACTGTTGGTGTCTCCTCCAGAGATACTACTCAACCCAAATCTAAACAAACCTTGCCTTGACTTTTAGTTTTATGCTTGAAGGTCACACGTCTCAGTTTTGTTTAGGCTGCACATGGACCTGCTTCTACAAACAGTAGACTCTTCTCACAAGTACATCTGGTGTCTTATCTCTGGTGTCCAGGAAACGAGCCTCCCCCCTCCTATCACATTGCTATGATGAGAAGGAGGTTTTGTAATATATTGAGAGTAAAAACCATACAGGACTTTGTTAATTCAAAAAGAAGATCTTGCACTGGGACCATAAATAAAATACTCCATCAGGGTATAGTTCATTCTCGTGCCAAGGGATACTGAAGGACTGCTGAAATCAAAGGACTCCAGAGGACACCACAGTTTTCAAACTGCAAAACTGATGGATGTCAGGATGATACAGGTTGGTCTTTTTCTTACCTGTGATGATGACTTTCTGGTGGCAGATATTCCCAAATTTCAGTAACAAACTAGAAAACCATCCTGAACTGCAAGGACTGCAGCTGTACTTGGTAAGATTGTATTTCTACACTTTGCCTGTTTTGCATTGAAATAATTTTGCATTAATTTCTCTGGCTGCTTAACTGCTCCTTTTTCTAATGAGTTAATTCACCTAATTTGGCAAAATACATGTGCACATTCCAATTTCTACTTATTTACAGCACTGATCATATAACTCCATTAATGTCCAGCTTAATTCTGTGGTGAGTTATATGTGGTGGAGGCCACCACAAGAATTTCATTAGCTTCAACTCTAAAGCAGTGGCAGTAATTGCCGTAAGGTTGTAAAGATTGAGGAGGATGTCATAAAAACACAGCAGTGGCAATAAGAAATGTAAATATTTTTGATACCTGGAGACCAGTTACTCTGTGCAGGCAATGTATCATGTTCTATATATTTGTAATATTTCTTTCTGTGCATCCTGTTGAAAGCAAGAAACTTTAAACTGCAGAAAACTTGATTCTAACTCTCAGCAGGTCACTCATCTCCAAAGCTGCAGTGTTGATTTGTGCTGCTAATAGTGAATCAATAACTCCTTGAAGAAAACAACTATCAAAAGTGGAAATGTTGGAGTGACACTCACACTCTTTACAAAAATAACCTGTCCAGAACCTCTCTGGACAACCAGAGCCTCACCAGCCTCACAGCATAGAATTTCTTCTTAATACCTGATCTAAAGTTCCCTTTCACCTTAAGGTCATTCCCACTTGTCCTATCACTCCATGCTCTTGCAAAAAAATCCTTCTCCAGCTTTCTTGGAAGGCTCTTAAGGCTGCTCTCCTTAATATAATTTGTGCTTTTCAACAGACACCAGAATCTCATCACTCCCTTCTTTCGAAGGTGTGTCAGTGGTAGTTCTCTGCCCACACTGTCCTGCACAAGCCCTGACAAGCCAGTCTCTTCTTCCTGATGCAGCAAAGTGCATCCTAAGAGAGATGAAAATGCAGGAACTTGTTTCTAGCTCCAAACTTGCCATCTTACTCCAAGCAAGACAAGCAGTCCTCTGCAAGAGCTCAAAGGGTGCCTGCACACCTGTAGACAAACCTTGGTGATGTTAGAGACCAAACACCTCCATTTTAATGTGCCTCTGAGTCATCATCCTTGATGAGGCACAGGCTGTGTGGCTGCAGTTCCCTGAGCTGACATTAAGGAAAATAAACACTGCTCTGAGAGAAGCAGAGCTGAGGAAGATCAGTTTTTAGGAAGTTTTTAGGAAGCTACATCTTTTCTCCCTACTCTTCACTCAGTATCCCCCTCTGCCTTTGTCTCCTGCAATTCACCCTTTTTCTCTGATTACTCCAGCACCCCTCACATCTCATCACTGCATCCCATGGATGTGCTCATCCTACTTCCAACCTCTTCCCTTGCTCTAAGTCAGGGGCAATTTCTGCTGTGGCCAGTCCCAAGCCAGAGATGAGCTGCTTGTCTGGACATCTGACCACAGGCTGCCCCTCTCTCAGGTCAAACAGACCCTGTGGCTGCCAGCACAGGCTGCAGTCTTCCCCAGAGGAGGACACACATGGCAGCTTCACTACTCTGTCTTCAACTCACCTCTCAAATTTGGGTGAAACTGCTCAGTTTTGAGCAGGAAATCTGCAGACCAGTGTGATCTCATGGTCTTTGGAGAAAGCAGCAGGGTTTTTGCTGTTATGATGGTACAAGTGGGCAGCACCAAGGCCCAAGGCTGTGGGACATCATGTCTCTGGTTCTCTTTTGCCTCTCTTGCTCTCCTCTTTCCTATAAAGCTCCAGTGTCTACACCAGAACTCCCCAGCCTCAGAGGCCACGGTTGCACAAGCTGCTCTTGATCCTCTCTCGTGCTGTCTGTCCTTTTGTAGCAGCCCCTCAGGCAGGGCTGACTCAAGTGTCCCCATGGCCTCCTGAGAGACAGAAACTGGAAACTGATCTGACTGCAGGGAAAATAAAAAGGCAAAGTGGGGGTAGGCATGGTAGCATTAGAGATCATGGCAGTAATGCTTAACCCAGCACCACTTCTAGGAGGTCATTCATCTGATACACCCTGAATTTAGGGCAGGGGCCACTGCAGTCACAGCTTGAAACTGAGGTGACAACCCTTGACAAGGGAAAAAAACAGACAATGAACCAATAAAACAAACAAACAAAACCCAACACTCCCCCCCCCCCCCCCCCCCCAAAAATACAGGAAGCCCAGGGACATCTTAAAACATCTTCTGGGAAATGGTAGGGAAATCAAATGTACACAGCATGCCTGCCACCAAGGAAAAACTATTCCTATGTGGAAATTTGTAAGATAAATAAGCCTGGTTGGAACAAAGCAGGGATGAAAATGTGGTTTTTAAATCACCAGGAAAAAAAACCAAATGCAAAACAAGGATTAAGAGTAGCCTCTGCCAGTAGCCAAAGTCAGAGAGATAGCTGTGATACATTAATGAAGGTGTTTATGCCAAGACCAGGTCTGTGCTCAGATAAAAGCACAGCTGGGATTGTTCCTCAGCAGGATCCCACAGGAGAAGGGCAACAAGATTACAGGTACCACTAAGAATCCCAGAAGAGGGAAGTACAGACAAAGCACAGACAAAGGTTTTGCTAACAGTCATGAGGGATGAAATGAGCAAAATTCTGAGGCAAATTATTGCTGGCTATAATTGCTGGCTTCTGAAAGGTATTAAAGGCCCATCCAAACCCAACTGGCCATCACCAATGTTATAGATACATTTTATATTGTTGGCTTTTCGCAAATATTAAAATGAATGTTATGTGTATAAGAATGAGTAATTTTGTTGTATTAATATAGTTTTCTTTATTTCTGTTATTGATGAAATTTAGAAATAGTAGTATAATACGTACATGTTAGGCTATGGCATAGTATTAAAATAAAAACTGCTTTTGTTTGTATAACCCAAAGATTGAGGAGAAAAAAGATAGCATTTGTAAACCACCTTACCCAGATGAAGACAGCAGTGACCAGAACTCTGGGGGAGGAATTTATTGCATTTCTGGTATCAGAGAATGTAAATCTCAATAACACCAAGAAGATTGATCTTTGGGAAGGGGGCAAGAGAAAACTAAACAGAAGAACACCAAAGATTCTAAGAAGAATGTATGAATATGTATGAGAATTTATGGATATGTAGTAGGATTCTGTTTTTAAGGGACAATCCTTTGTCAGTAAGGTGTGCTCTCTTGGCTGAATGCAGAGACACCCGGCCGTATTTGTATACTGTATTTTTTTCTCCTAATTGTCTTTTTTTATTAAACTTTTAAATTCCATAAAAAATATGTGAACCTCGTTTTTCACAACCAATGAAGAGGAGCTGCCTGTGTCTATTATTCTCCATGTTACACATGAGTGGTCCTTGGCCAAACTGCTTGAGCTCACACCTCTGCCTCCCTGTGCGTGACTGTAACAGGCTGTGAGTGTAGAGGGAGAAATCTGCAGTGCAAAAATCCCTTACATCTCCCTCAGACATCACTCTGAGCTCTGCTGCTCTGGTTTCCTGCACCTGAAAGCATAGAGACAAACAAATAAAGAGGTTCATAGCTCTGAGACCTGATCTGTTCACAGCTCAGCCCCCTCACTCATAATTTTATGTGCTCCTGAAAGGATTGCACTTACCAGCTGATTTTTTTTTTTTTATTAGCACTTACCTTTATCTGAAGTAGCTGAGCAGGTGGAAAGGATTTAACAGTTGGCAGCTTTCCAAATCCATCTCTCTCACCTTCCAGGTCTTCTCTTCCTCCTGCTGCTGCTGCTTTACTGGAATGGGTGAGCTGTGTCCCTTGTTCCTGCTTCTCCTCCCTGATCCCAGCTACAGACCACTGTGTTTGGGAAGTGTCACAGCAATGAGCTAACTCATCCATTTCTCCTGAGCACTTCCCATTCCTGCCTTCATCTGGTGACAGCAGCAAAAAACAGAGCAGCAAGAAGCCTGAATTCCTTCAAGATGACTGAAGCATCAGGCTGTGACCTGTCAAATCCCTCCGAAACCTTCTTTTGTTGTCTTCAAAACAAGCCCTTCTGCAGAGTCCCTTCTTATGTTCAGTGCCTTCTCTGTTTTGACCTGACTCTTAATGATTAATGTCATTTCCAATACTCCATTCATGTAAGACATGCATCCTGTTTATTTGGTTATTGGCCATATTTCTCCACTTAATAGGCACAGAGTGCTCACAGATTCAGAGGATCTTCTCTGTTCTTCAGGAAGTTGAAATTCAGAGCCATTAGAGACACAGCTACCATCTTGCTGGGCACCTTCCCATATTTTAATGCAAGGCATGAAAGGGCTTTTACAATGAAGGAGTTAAAGCAGAGTCATGGCATAGCTGGAGCAGGGCAAAGGTATTTAGAACTGACTGTGCCGTGCCCTGCTGCTCACCAGAGTGACCACAGCTCCCTGGCTCCTTCATGGCTCTTTTCCTCCCTGCCTTTGGATGATCCAGGATTAACCATCTTTCTCCTCTTTTTGCTGGAACTGTGCTGTCTCCCCAGCCCTCCCTGTCCTCTTGAAGACTTCCATGACTAATCTGGGACCTGGAAGATTCCTGCTCTACCTGTAAACTTAAGCTGAGGGTTCCACTTGCTGCCCAGTGGAGTACAACAACAAGGAGATGAGCCAAAGTCCCGGCAGAAAATCACCTGTGCAAATCCTTATTTGTGTGCCTGCCTGGGGGATGTTCAGCTTTTTATCTGTGCTGCAGCTTCATGAAAATAAAAATAATAGGAGCAGGGAAAAAGCCTCCTGATTTGATCCCAGCATTTTCCCAGATTTACTTTGTGATTGTGTAGAATCACACCCATCTGCCACCCCTTTGGTAAGAAGAGACAAATAACAAAAATAACAAAAGCTATTTGGTCTGCAACCAGCACAAGTGCAGAAGTGCGAGCAGCCTGGTTAAGGGAAAGGTTGTGTAATGCAAACTTACAGTTCACAGTAGTCAGCAAGAAGTGGTTTATGGCTTTACTTGCCAGAGGCTTTGTAGAAACAATTTCTGGCCTTGAAAATTCCTGTCTGCCCAGAAGATGAGGAGCATTTCTATCACAGCAATGATAGATGTTCCTGAAAAAAAAAGGCAACTTTCACGTTCCATCTCAAATATTTATATGTATGAGTGATAATACACCACTTCAGAAGAAAAGGTTGATAAATATTATAAAACCAAGGTAGAGCCAGGGCTCAGCTTGGCCAATAATGCCTCAGCAAACTGAAGGCACTTCTACCTCCTTTTATCTGAACCCGTGTAAATTATGGAATAGTTCAGCTAAACAATAAAGTTACTGAGTTCTCATCATCCATATTATCACTTTGGATCAGGCAGTCATCTGATGCTTCTGGCTAAACTGAGATCTTCTTCCCTCACATATTATTCATGGTGTTTGGAAGGAAAAAAAAAAATCTTTGTGCTTCTCCAATAATTTTTAGAAAGTGAGAACTCCTCTGATGCACAAAAAAGGGAATCATCCTTTCAGCACTCACATTTCTGGAATAATAGCATGAATATTTTATTTCTTGCAACTGTTTTACACCATGTGTTAGCAAACCCACTTAAGAGGAAGTTGATTATTCAAAATATCAGAGACACAATGTGGGCTTGCTGGTACAATGAGAGACATCTTTCTGTGTCTGAGGGGTTGTTTTTTGGTTTTGTTTTGCTTTTTGTTGTTGTTGTTTTTGTTTGGGTTTTTTTTTTGTTTGGTTTTGTGTAATTTTGGATTTTTTGTTTGGCTTTTGTTGTTTGGTTTTTTGTTTGTATGTTTTTGGTTTGTTCTTGGTTTTTTGTTTGTTTGGGTTGTTTTGGTTTTTTTCGCTTTTTTTTAACTGCCAAGCAACATTTGGATGCTAAATGGGAGAACTCTGGACAGATTGTTTTCTGTAGCTGAGTTGTTGGTGGCTTTGCCATTGTAGAAATCAGAGGTGGTCTGCAGGAAAACCTGTCTGGCAGAGGGTCAGTGACATAAAAACCCAGAATACAGAGATGCTCTGCCCTCCTCCCCATGTGCTACACAGAGCAACAGAATATCCCACACTCATTTGCAACCCAAATCATTTTCCTCTCACTGGAGACTCACACAGGTGCTGCTCAATATTTTTTAATTAAAAGACTTCTTCACCTTCTGGGAAGAAAAACATCCCAACCAAACAACAAAAAACCAAACAAGCACCTGGGCAGGATCTTTCATTTCCAGCAAAACTAAAATGCACCTATTTCTCTTTCTTTCCCCACTGATATTTTCCACTTACTGAAAGACATTGGTGTGTGCATGTTTTATTTTACTTTAAATAATCCAAACCCATTCAATCTCACCACCTTTGCACACCCACCAGTGACCTGGTCTGAATTTAAACAATTTGGTCATTTCACAGTTTGAACATTGAGATTATCAGGATATTTCTCAGAATGAATCTGTGCAAGCCACACACAACTCTCTGAAGAAAATGAGTTCTTGGCTGCTCCAGCTCTCATCACCATCCCAGAAAACTTCCCCTTACACCAGCTGGGTTTCATCTATGATCAGTCAAACTGGAACCTCAGAAAAGTCACTATTTTTTTCAAAAATCTATTCTTTGTAGAGAAGATAAGGGTTTTTTTTTTTTTTTAGGTAAAGGAAAATTAAGAGACTCATTACATAACCTCTCAGTGTTTTCTCCATTACAGATAATTGTGTCTTCTTTAAAATGCATCAGGAATTAATTAAAGCCTAGAAAATGAACATCTTTGGCATGGGGCAGAGGGACTAGCCTTATCATTTAGTTTTAAAAAACCCCAATCAACAGAGCAGAGGCAAATCATGAATGGTATTACTGCATATCATGGAAAAGCAGAACTATTTCAAGATCCTGTTGAGCTGGGTAACACCCAGCGAGGGAGACACCAGGCAGGAACCTTGGGACCCAGCAGGATCAGCCTGATTCAGCCTCCTGGGAAAGGAAAAAGCTGTGTGGTCACATTTGCCATCATGTGAGTGCAAACCATAGAGCCTCCTGCTGGAAATGCTCTCAGGGTGACCCCTGTGCTGTGGCCCCTGCTCTGACAGCTTTTAATTCTCCAGAGCTGCCTCAAACTGATGGGAAAAAAGGCCAAATGTGAAGTAATGGTAAAATATTTCTGCAAAGTTTTGATAGACTCTTGCAACAGAGGATTCCTGAAGCACTAGGCTCTCAAAACCTGTGGCTCTTGGAAGAAATTCTTCCAGACTTCCAAAACCACTTCTAAAAGCATCCAGTTCCCCCTTGAGCTCACTGCTGGGCTGAACCACCTCAAGTCCTGTGCACTGCAATGCCAGATCATTTCTTTTTGTTTTGCCTTTGCCTTGAGGTGGGATCTTCAGAGTTGGTGTCATTTCTTCACCTACCTCAGACAGCACTGTTCCCAACTTTTCCTGGAAATAAACATGCTGAGCAACTCCTAATTGGCTTTCATCTGAGAAATTGCAGTCTTCTGCTTCTGTTCCCACCCATCACCCTGCTTTGTTCTTGTTTGTATATCTCACTAGTTCTTCTGAGAAGTAAAATAAAGCAAAATATTTTTATCATTTTGGTGACAAAATGGCTATATTTATTTCCACCCTGCCCTCACCATGTGGCAGACCCACTTCTTCACTTTCCTGGTGCCAAAAGTATTTAATATTGTTTTTTTTCTGGGTTTTGTTTGGTTGGTTTGTTGTTTGTTTGGGGTTTTTTACTATTTCTGTTAATATCCTTTGCAATACCTATCTCAGCTTGATTCTTGGCCATTTAGCTGGTATTCTCTCCAGCTGACCATAGCCTGTTCCTAAACACCCTTCCTCATTTATTCAGACCCAAAGTCCCCATTGTCATGAACTAAAAGATGCAAAAACTTTCAAAGCCCACACTTGAATTGAGCTTTTAAGCACACCACAACAGCCACCTCCACAAAGATTTTTTAAATCAAAAGCATTGTTGATAAGCCTGTTACTCCTTTCATTTAGTTTGAAGAATTCACTTGATCCAAAGTTAATTTCCAAAACGAATGTATTATAATATTCTTATTTTTTACCAAATCAAAATTTCAGTGTATCCACACAATTTGTTCAGTAGCTGTGTTGGAAAAAATAGCTCAATTTTCACTTCCCAAAATAATTGGGGTACATACATACCTACTAAATTACCAACATATACCTTAATGTCTCAGGTTAGCAACAGCTCTCAGTAGTATTAATCCATACAATCCTAGAGAGACAATTAGCATCATCCAGGTCTAAACCTAGGGATATTTATTGGATAGAACTTCTCTAGCAAAGCCCAGAAATTTTTCTAGCACTTCCTTGCATCCCTAGGGTGATATGGCTTAATCTGAAACTGAGTTGTTTCCTCATCTTCTCTACAATTATTTTTTTATTGAGAGTTCTCTATGTTTAACATATTAGATTAAGGTCCTCAAGTTCTATTTTTTACAATATTAATACATTAGATCCATAACTTCTCTGAGAGGAAATCATACAAATAACAAAAAATCAGTGTTTTTTTCTGATGTGAACTCACAGAATTATTGGAGGAAAATCTCTTTGTCAGACTTATTTTTGATTCTGGGCATCCCACAGTTCTTACCCCGGATACATCTGAAGTCACAGAGCTCTTCAGAGGCAGCACTGGAATTTGAGAATTCAAATCAAACTTGGTTAAAATGATAACCTGCAGTGTATCTTGGAAACCCATCTGTTTCTGACTGCTCTTTGCTCCTCTCATCATGCACCCAGCACTCTGTGTGCCCAAGATTAGCCTCAATCAGAAAGCGTGAGCATCACTCAGTGCCTGAAAATCTGAGTTTGGACCTGGATGTGACTTCTGAGTGGCACAAATCTGCCTTTCCTTGAGCTGAACTGAGCCTCAACCCCCACTGAGTCGTGCTGATCTGAACAGAGCCCTGAATGAGAAAGGCACTTTTCAGAGTAAAGGGAAATAAAGACAGAGAGGGGAAGATTTAGGTTAGAAGGGACCTTAAAAATCATCTCGTTCCAAACCCCCTGCCATGGGCAGGGACACCTTCCACTAGACCAGGTTGCTCAAATCTGTTTTGTTCACACAACAATGCTTCATCCCTTCCAGCTATGGAAATCTTAATCTGATTTCAGGAGGTTGAAGCAGCACAAATAAAATGTTCCTGAATGAAAAAAAAAAAAAAAAAAAAAAAAAACGCAGCATGAAAACTCTCCCCCAAACTGCCAAAAAAGAAACATTGATTTCAAGATTGCACAAGATAGCATCTAATGACCACAAATGCCATCAGACACTCTGCTTAAACAGGATTTCAGATTACTGTTCTTGCTAAATGAACAGTCATAATGAAAGTCATAACCCACTGAACCTTAACAGAACAAACAAAAAGATCTCCTATTCTGGAGACAACCTGCAGCAAATATTGTAATGGAAATACTTTGAGCAGCTGAAAATTTTTCCTTAGAAAACATGTTCTATCTTCACTGGGCAGAAATCACACTGAAAATATGCAGGAAAATCAGTGGTGACCCTGTAAACCATGACTTTGTGCCATGACTTTGGGGTGGTCACAGTGCTCACAACTCAACATTTAAAGCACCACTGAATTGCATGAGGAGGAAAAAAAAAAGAAGAGTGGAGGGCAGGGGGGAAAAAAAGACCTTTGCAGTGCTGCTGGGAATGATGGTGTAAATTTGTCAGGGTGGGATGCTCTGAGTTCAGGGATATGGGTGGCTGCTCCTCTTGATCAGGGCAAAGGGCTGACAAACTCACCCACACCTCTGGGAAGGGGCAGCAGTGTGAGTGATTCGGCTGCTAAGTGCAGGCAGAGCAGGTAATTGCTCCTGATCGCTCCCTCTGTGCTGTGTTTGATTTCACATCCCCTGTCACACATTCTCTCTCCAGCTGTCTCCATCAGACTGAACTCTCCCTGCCTTTTTCATTTCTACCCATGCAGCAATTGCTTCAAAGCCCTCACCAGCTTTTCCCCTTTTTTCTCTGATTTTTCTGGTTCTCCTGAAATCTTTCCTGTAGTGCCATGAGCAGCCCAACATGAACCTTTCAAAATGAAAGCTCATTGTAGGTCTACAGAATAGCAAAACATCCTGCTTTATTCCCTCATTTCTTTCCTGCTGGTTTTTAATTATCCATTTACCTTTCTGACAGCTGCTGTGGGTTTAGCTGAAACTTTCTTGAACACCAAGATAGTTTCCTTCAGTGGCAATTCTTCAGGGCCCACCACTGTGCACGTAGAGTTATGTGCACTGAATTAAGTCTATTCCTCTGCACCCTATAACACTGACATCCAGTATTTTATTCTCAAGCCATTCAGCACTGTGAGATCTTGCTGTAACCCTTTACAGTTAGTTTTCATTTTGATTACTCCAGGTCACTGAAAGTTGGGGTTTTTTTGGCAAGTTTTGTCACCTCCAATAATTTTTCAGGTCACTTATGAGTAAATGGAGCTGCCATGTGGCCACCACACATCCCTGAGACCCTGGCTGGTGACCTTGTCCTGTTGTGCAGGTCTTCCTGCCCTTAGCTTCTTGTCTTTAAACTGATTGCTAGTCCATAAGACAACTTTCATCCTAATGAAAACTTAGTTTATTTAAGGAAGAGACTTCATCAGAAGCTTGGAGGAATCCAAGTACATGGAGTTTACTGGATCAGCTTCATCCACCTGTGTGCTGATTCTCAAAAACATCCCTTAACAACAGATTTATGAGCCGTGGTTTCTAAGCTGTGCTGACTCTTCTCCATTATTTTGAATTTCACCATATGCCCACTAATTTTCATTTTCATAACTCTTCTCACAAATCCCTCTAAAATGAAAACCAAGGTTATATGTATGAAGTTGTTTGAGTTCTTCTAGGGACCTTTTCAGGAGTGGGCATCACGTGTCCCACTTCCTCTGACCTTGAGGCTAATTTGAGCAAAGCCAATTTCAGCAGTAGGTTACTCACCACAGTTAATAGTTTGGCAATTTCACATCAGAGCTGCTCTGAAGCTCCTGTGTGAGTGCCATCTGGTCCTGTTGATCTGTTGTTATCTGTTTTAGTGGTTTGTTTTAAAAAGGCTTTTAATGTCACTTCAGTTTGAGACCTTTCATTAGACTTGCCCAAGTAAAGTTTTCATTATGGCAACTCCACTGACCTCCTAAATGGGAACAAACACCAGGACAAATAATCCATTTGGCATTCCTGCTACTGCTTTGCCTTCCTTTTACACTTGGATCATTTATCAGCTATACTAAGTTTCTGGCTGTGACCTTCTGTTTCTGACATGTTTGAAAATTTTCTTCTTATTATTTATATGCATTTAGTGTGCTGCTAGCAAGAACCTTTTCACTACCCATTGCTTTTTTATGGTTTTGCATTTCTTTTCCCAGAACAAGTATTCTCTTCTATTTGTACCTTCCCCTCTATTTTGTAAACTAACTCTTTTTTTGTGGTTTCTTTTACTTTGTTTTTTACATGTCCTAACTTTGAAAGTATTTTTTGAACACAAAGTACATCCCTGCTCTGAACTTCCAATGTCAGTGAGTGTGTCTATGACACCTGCATGTATTTTATCTTTTTTAACTGTGCTGTTGATCTCTAAAATGTTTTCTCATTTGCACATTTTTGCCATTTCTGAAGCTCTGCACTGGGGTTTTTGTGGGTTTTTTTGTTTGTTTCCTGTGGATGTGCTGCATTTGAGTGTGCTGTGGTCACCCTGATAAGATGTTTGTGTGACATTTGTCCACAGCAACTCTCTGCTCACAGCTCAGTCAGAACCAGGCACTGGTTTTTCTCAGCCATGTTCCTTGTTCTGCAAAAAAGTACATACTTATGGCATCTGCCAATATAATCTCTGCCTCATCCTTTCTCATAACCTTCACCCACTCTGCAGGACATCACTGAGACCTCCAATCTCCTTTGTTTTCTGCCATTTCCCACCTTCTCATCGCTATTGCCATTTCTCAGTCAAGGTCAGGTGGCTGAGAGCATCCCTCTGTCCTCCCTCTTAGGCACAGTATTTCAAACCACGGGGATTCTTCATTACCTGCATGCCACAGATGACTTATTTACCTGGTTTGATGCCAAGTTTTTTTATAAACACAGAGTAGCACAACGTAATCTGCAATTTCTTCACCAGCTGCAGCCTACAACTGTGCTATCCCATGGCTCAGCTTGTTTTCTAAGTTTCTGGTATGTCCATTACATCAATTACTTAAAAGCCCACACATTTTAATTTTGAGTCTCTTTCCATTTAAATTTTGTACTTCCAGCTTTATAGAAAAGCTGGCACTTACCTGTTCTTGGCTTTGATAATCAAGATTTGGGGTTTTTTTATTCATGACTGCTCCTTGATGTGGCCCTCATTAAATGAATCAGATTCAGCCCCATCTTTTTTAGTTGCTGCTGTTTGTTTTGGTTTGGTTTTGTTGTTTGTTTGGGTTTTTTTGTAAGTAGGGATGTTATTGAGCACTGTATATGGTCAGGAAAGATCTTCAAGTAAATCAAGAGAGCTACAGGATGTTTGGTCACTGATATCTGAAAAAAGCTGGGGAGCATTCTGCCAGTGCCTGGCTCCTGCAGTGGGAGCTGTTACACTTTTGTGCTGTTACTTATTAATTAATAGCACAAAACTGGGCAAAATCAGTCACATCAAGAAGCAAACGAAGCAAAGCAAGGATACAGCTCATGCTTTATCCTTAAAATGAGCTGCTAATGAAAACCTGCTCACCAAGCAGAGCTGTACCCCCGAGCTCTGTGCTCCCAGCAACAGAGCCTTGGAAAGCTGGCAGATGCATGACAGGGACCTGAGCAGAGCTGGAGAGCTGATGGTTTGACAGGTCATCTTCCTAAACAGGAGTCAGAGTGCTTGCTCAGTCAGAAAATCTCTCTGGAGTTTGGATCACTGAAAAATATAAAGGATTAAATGTCCAAGGAACCCCACTTAATACCAGAGACATGATCACACAGCACTTGCTATCCTGCCAGATCTCATTGCCCCAAGGTAAAAACGTATTATTTACCCTTAGACGACAAACCCTACAGATTTTAACAGATTACTCTCTCTCCAGCAGCAGGCACTCGTTTTGTTCACCATCTGTCGCCCTCGCCTCCTGCTCACGCTGTCACGAGCACGTTATCAATAATTCACCTTCCGTGTCACCACCACAGCAGTGACCCTCCCACTGACCCAAAGCCCACCACAATGGGGGCTGAATAAACACAGAATTATAGTGACAGCCTCCCCATCCCCACCCCCCAGCCAAGTTTGCAAACTGTGAAGAATTCAGGCTTTTTTACGGGTCAGAGAACTGTAGCATGTAATGCCCTTTAAATTATGCAGCTTCTTAGCTGGCCTTGACCAAACTCAGCTTGGGATGCAGATGGCCCTGAGAAACGCAGCAAGAGCTCGGGGTGGCTGAACCATGTGAGTGATGGGGTTGTTCTGCTCAGGAGGAGCAGCAGCTCAGAGCTGGCCCAGCTGTGGTCACACCACACCCAGCTGAGAGCACAACATCCCTCCAGGTGCTCCATGGTCACACACAGGATGAGAGAAGGCCATCAAACACATCAGGCAGTCATCCCTGAAGTGCAGTTATCTGTTCCTTGTCCAGTCCATTTTTGGCTGAAGAGACTTTGCAGAAGACAGAATGGATCTGTGTGTGTTTCCTGGGCATGGCTCCTTACTGTGTGGAGAGTTATGGGGAAAAAAACCCATAAAGGGAAGGGATATGTGTTTATAAACTACTGAGATTAGGTAATGTCTACCAGCAAGTATCATGACTCATAAAATTTTATTAACAATCTCAAAAGTTGGCAATAAAACAGTTTTCTATGGAGACAGAGGAGCTGAACCTGCCCCTTAACAGTTTTTCCACCCTCCAATAATGAAACAATTCCTCCTTCAGGTCCAGACACTCGTGTGACCTCCACAGCTTGTGAAATTACTTACTTTTACAGAGTAAAAAAAGACAGGGGAGAAAGAGGGAAGAAGGGGGAGAAATAAAGGAGCTGACCTTTTATCATCCCACCCATCCTACAACAGAAATACCTCCATGTAGGAAAAGCACCCACTGGGAGGATTCCAGCTCAGAGTTTTCATGTGTTACCCACAGCCCAGCCGTGGCTCTGGGTGTGCAGGGACTTTCTGTCAGCACAGAACCAATCTGCTAAGGGACCTCCTGGAAACCACAACAAGCAAGACTTGCTCCAGGCTTTTGAGCTGCCCTCTCTCCTCTGGTGAAACCTCAACCCCAGAGAGGGGCTTGTCCCAGCTCTGCTGTTGAGGGGGTTGTTTAACTGTAGGAAGATGTTTAACTTCCCTCTCCAAGCCATCATCCTCCCAAGTGCCTTGTAAAGAGACTCCACATCTTCGTTTTTACCGCCAGACGTAAGTACAGATAATTTAGAGTCTTCCAGTTATTATTTCTCATTAGTTTTTAATTCAGGAGGAGAAGCTCATACAGTCTGTTAAGTGCTTTACTCAGTGCCTTGCTGAGACTCTCCTCTGATTTACTGATGGCTTGTGAAGACCTTCTCATTGATTTCTCTTTCCCTTCCATTGTATTACTCTAATACAGGAGTAACAGGATTCACTGGGATTGGTGGGTGGCAGGATGAATGTGCTGGCAGAGGAAAGAGAAGCCAGGCTAGGAGAAGACAAAGCAGTTCTGGGGCCACCAGGGGAGTTGTTTGAGGCACCTCATGGCTCTTACCATGTACTTTTGAGAATCCATCAGTGAGAGGTGGGAGGCACCATGAACACAAAAAATTCTTACCTCCCCGTAACAAAAAGGGAAGGAGAGAAGTCAGGGACTGGCCAAACCTTCACTTTACTGAAATGAATGATAAAAGCCTGGAAAAAAATGTTGCAACCCTTTGAAGAATTAAAAATCGGAAGGCTGATGAAATAAAAATACATTCCCCCCTGCCCCAAAAAAATATACATATTTATAAATTTAAGTCTCACAGCTTCGATTGTGAGGGGAGCACAAACCATTGAAATCACCCCAAGAGACAGAGTCAGAGAACCAACAAAGGAAGAGGCAAGGGAAGGACCCACTTGGGGCACAGAAGACAAACCTGAGGCAACTAAAATAGACACTTCCTCTGCCTGCAATAGGCTGCTGATCCATACCAACAAATCAGGAAATCAGGGAAAAGGGGGAGAAAGAGAGTTTTAGGTGGAGGTAAATTAAAGTAAGGCAGTACGCAGCAATTACTGAACTCTCTGACCAAATAATATTGTTTTTCTAGATCAATTAGTATTCTATCCATCACACTGAAAAAAAAAAAACCCAACTCTGACATGCCCTCCACTTCAAGCTCTGTTTGGCTATTTATAGGCTCTCCATTTTCAGGAGTGCACCAATTACAGCACTTCTGCCACGGCCTCCGAGTTTCAGCAGAGCTGTGAGGGGAAGCTGGCCAAAACACAGCCTCACAAATCCTGCAGCCTTTGCTCAGCCTGGCCCCATTAGTGGGGGGTATATTTCATCCCAACTCTTTCCTGAAATAAAGGATGCTTTGTCCAAACCCTGCAATGCAAAGGAGGAGACCTGTCCCCTTGGTTTTGGCTCAGGCTCTGCTCTCCAGTTCTTGCTCTCCACGGCCGAGCCCATCTGAAGGCTGCCAAGAGCAGCTGATGGGGAGCCAGGCCAAGGCTCCAGAAATCTCCTTTTACTCCCCTTTTCCCTCTTCACTTCCTTGCACAGCCCTAGAGATGGTGCATGGGGCCGGGGCAGCTGCCGTGGCAGTGCTTGAAGCTTCATTGTTAAAATCAAACTAAAGAGAGCTCTGAGAAAGGCAGGGATTCTTTCTTACCCATACCCCAGGGCCAGAAATTGGAAAGCATCTTGAGACACAACTGAAAGCTGTACAGAGCTTTGTGAATAAAAGCCTGCTGGACAGCTTCATTTTATGAGCATCTTGTTCCTCAGAGAAAAGCAGCAGGTACTGATTAGGGGCAGTAACACTCCCAAAGAGAAACGTAACTTGCTTCTTTTGACTTATTCATCAATAAAACTGGCCTCTATCTCAAAGGCAAAGAGCTTTGCTGTAGACTCTGTGATTAAAGGTAAATTCTTTTTTTTTTTGTAATTTTTTTTTCTGGGGTGAGAAATGTGCACATAAACACCCCCAGTCTGCAGACCTGTGAACACCAGTGTCCAGCATGTCTTGGAGGATAAAACACAGCTGGATCTTGACTATCAGGGCAACTACTCTTTTTAGTGCCCAGAGCACCCCAAAACCTGACTGTGAACATTGGAATTAATCTTTCTTATAGTCAGTTTTTGGGGCAGCATCCCAATCTTCACACCAGGAAGCAGCTTGCCAAGGAACCTTAGAAAAGATCACCACAAAATACGCAGCAGCAGTTCTCCAGATGTAATATTTGGCAACAGGCTTTTTTAGCATTCCAGCTCACTCCAGCCCAGAAAAATCTGAGTCCTTTCACCAAATAATTGTTAATTTGACAGAGCCACTTATGTTCACTTCATTCAGCATTTTGTGAGCTATTCACTTTGGAAAGACATTTGTCTTCTTTTTGCAGATGGAGAATCCTGTAGCCAAATAGTTCTGGATGTTATCCCAGGACATTTCTTCTCCCTTCCTCATTCCCTTTCTTCCCTACCTCTTCCCCAGACTGAAGCAGACTTCGCACAGATTTGGAGGATTTTTAATTTCATAGAGTGTTTGAAAAATAGGAGTGACTCAGGGGATACAAAACATATGCAAAGACGTGATGATTTTAACTACAAAATTTTGAAATCCAATGTCTTCTTATTCCATGCCTGCATTTGTTTGGTTAAACAAGTTATATTCCTACAGATGTCTTCCCATCTCAATTCCTAAGAAAGAGCACAAATAAGAATATGAATTTTCACTCATTATAAGTACCTGTGCCCATGTCAAATTTCTCGGAGCCATTTCAGGAGACATTCCTTTGGAATCTTTGTTTCCCAGATGCATTTTAATATTTAAATATTATTTATGAATTAAATAGTTATTAATTAAATATTATTAATACTTAATATTTAATATTTAAAAATAAAAATAACTGAGAAACCATTTACCTCCACATACCTCACTTAATTCCCTCCTCACTCAAATCTTTGAATATTGTATTCAACCTTGCTAAAGAGTAGGGACAAATTATTTTTTTGTCCAGTGAACAGACTCTGAAACTAAAAGCTTTTGCTTTCAACTTCTTTTTCTCTCCCTTTTATTTTTTTTTTTAACAGAAAATTGGCAAGCCAACCAATCTAGGAAAGAAAAAAAACCAAACAAAATGAAGTGGGGAGAACATCCCAGAAGGACAAAGAGCCAAGAAAATACTTTTTACTTGAGCACAAGTGATTTTTAACAATATGTTACTGACATTCTCTAGCTCTGGCTGGAGGACTGTCAGGAGGAACTGACTGTGATCCTCCAAGGAATGCAAGCAGACACATCCAGCATCTGCAGCAGGAACCTTTCTTGGTCAGTCCCTGAGTTCCTGGCTTGCATGCAGTGACTGTAACACTCTCCTCACCTGTTAAAAATCATATCGTGCAGATATTGAAAACCATCCCATCAGCACACAACACACCTCCTCCTCCCTCCCAAAGCTCCTAAAAAATAAAAGGTTTATCAAATGAAATGAGTATTGCTTCTGGAGGAAGTTATTCCCACACACCTGTACAGTTTCCCCCTTTCAGAAACAAGTTTCTTCCAAAGGAACATTCCCAGATGCCAGAAGCCAGGACAGTCAAAGCTCCAGTCTGTGCTTTCCAGATTTGTTTTGCTCCCTTATTTTCACCAACAGGATAAATTCCTTTTCTTTCCCTCTTGTTACAAGTGCCCTGTCACAAAGGCAAGGTATGAACAGCAGAGGATGAAGATTGAATTGTGGCTGGTCCCTGTCCCAGCACTCTGTGCTACATCAGGAGGTAGAGAAGAGGGCGGAAGGAAAAGAAAGAAAAAACAATTATTCTGAATTTACCAGCTGACCACTACCTGAGGGAGAGGATGCAGACAAGCAGGTTGCTCTTTAGGAACACATCTGTTAAGTTGGTCATGGTGGGAACCCTGCCTAAATGCCCCAAAATTTGGATAGGAAAGAGAGGACCTGAAGGTGGGTACCATTAGGGAAAAAAACCACTAGGCACTGTAAGGACAAAAAGGATGATACTCCCATGTTTCTCTCCCAATTTTTAAGTGCTGTAGTCAGTATTCAGTAATTTAGAACAGAGTGTGAGTGACACTGTAAGGGCTTGCAGTGCGTGCCAGGCTCTCACTGCTGCTGGGATTTAAGTGTCCAGGGTGGCTTCATATGGGAGCTGACAGTGGTCAAATAAGGGATTTTTAGGCTTCAGGCATTAGCTTGAGCCTGTGTGAAACTAAGTCACACAACTTTATCACTCTGGCCTGAGAAATCATAAGAGGAATCCAAACAGTCCTTGGTGAGAGAAAACAACCTTTGCAGGTGTTGTTTGTTCCTTGTTGTTTACCTGTAAGAAATGGTCAAGGGGTGTTGTTCCCTATTGTCCAGTGATGGTGATGTGTTGGTTTGATGGCCAATGAGAGTTTTACCTTTTTGGACCTTCTTGGAACTGTCTATAAAAGAAGATCTGGAAGAATAAAACTTGCTCTCTTGTGCAACCCAGCTAGAGAGTCTGAGTCATCATTTTTCTGCTCCTAATACAGTGTGACAGCTTCATTGCGTCTTACCTGGGCCAGAAGTCACTGTGAGGAGGAGTTGTGGGGTCTGTGGCAGCCCCAAAACAGCCTCCTGCTCACTCCCTCTGAGCTGGGATGAGGGTGAGAATCAGAAGGGTAAGAGTGAGAAAACTCCTGGGTTGAGCTAAAGGAACAACAGGAAGAGCTGCTGATGAAAACAAAGCAAAACAAAATTCACTCCTCACTTTCTGTGGGCAGGCAGGAGTTCAGCCATCCCCAGGACAGCAGGGTTTCACCACAGTTAACAGTGACTTGGGAAGACAAATTAATCACTCCAAACATCTCCTCCTTCCTCCTCCTCCCCCCAGTCCTCTCTGCTGAGCATGGTCCCACATGGTGTGGGACATCCCTGGGGTCCTGGCTGTGCCCCCTCCCCTCTCCTTGTGCACCCCCAGCCCCCTGGCTGGGCTGAGGGGCAGAAAAGGCCTGGGCTCTGTGTGAGAGCTGCTCAGCACCAGCTAAAACACCCCTGTGCTATCATCACTGCTTCCAGCACAAACCCAAAACACAGCCCCACACCAGCCACTGCCGAGAAAAGTAACTCTACCCCAGCCCAAACCAGCACAGTCACGGGAAATATATTGTTCTTATCATGAGATATCATTTCCCAAGGAAGCAGGACAAATGCTTTTACAAAAGAATTAAGATTACAGCTGAGTAAAAGGCGAGCACGGCCTGACTCCCTGTGCGCGGCCGTGGCCTCCTGGCGTGGGACAGAGGGAACAATTCTTCCATTTATAGGAAGCCAGTGTGAATCCAAGAGTGGAGAAAGGGTCTGTGTGGAAAATAACTCGCAGCTATTTTAATAAAAGCCTGGTTCAACACTTGCTGAGCTCTATGCTGATGAAAAAACAACCTTGTTCCTCCTGCATGCTGCCCACCAAGGAGCCCAGCGAGGAAACACAGGATACCAAATAATTGTTTCCTTGACCTCGAGGTTTAATAGCAAAAAATAGCTTCAAATGCATTATGCAGGCCTCCTCTTCAGTCCTGCCTTTTAAATTTCCTCAGGCATATTTATCTGCAGCTACTCCATTGATTTCAATGCTGGGGCAAGGTGTCAGAGGAATATCTGTGGAAAACTGGAGAGCAGTACTCGTGTAGCCATTCCCCCAGTGCAGGATCAGTGAGTACCCCAAAGGAGGGATGAGAACCACCAGTGTCAATGAGGGTGTCTCACTGCCTCTGCTCACATGTTCCTTGCCTTCCTACCTGAGGTAAAAAAGGAAGAATCCCAGAGAAAATCTGGCAAACAGGTTATTTTCTCAAGGCCTGGTTTGCTGATAGCTCAGCTGCTGGAGCTTGCTGTTTGCTCCAGGGAGTCAGGCCCTGGGTTTGCTTTTGGCAAAGGTTTCCTTCAAGGGTTTATTCCAGCAACAGCACAGGAATTTTCTGGAAGTTACTTGAATGGCTTCTATTCACCCTGCAAAATATTTTACTAATGGAGAGGAGTATCAGAAAATAGCTCATTCTGATAATTTGTAGAATTTTCTAAGTTAATTATACAAAGATTCCTGTTCCTGATCAGTCAGTTTTGATCTTTCATTGTTTAGACAAGCATCCATTGAAACAAGTCAGTTTTGTGCAGTTGTGGCCACAGACACTCATGCAGAATTTCCTGATCAAGTCAGGAAAGAAATCTTCTCCTTCAGAAAACAAGAAAATGCTGCTATTGAACCAGAAATTAGGAAATGTTTTTGAAACATTTCAAAATTTGATTTTACATTTTGTTTTTTCATGCTTTTTTTTTTTCTTCATTTAAATATACTGCAAAAATCTCTCTCAAGATCCTAATTTTTACACATCTTAGGAGAACAGTTACCTTTTGTTCTGGTTATCCTCCAGGAGAGCTGAAGGTGAGTTTATAAGAATAGTATATAACACATATAAAATCAGCTTGTAGTTACAGTACATTTGACTGTAACCAGCTGTCCAACATCCACACAGGACCAGTTCACTTTCTAAAGTAGATGATTTATTTTGTTTCACTTAGCTAGCTCTCCCCCAAAAAGAAAAATAATTTTGTACATTGAAATACCTCAACCATATTAAAATACAGCTCAACATTCTGACCCCACTGAATCCAATGGCAGATTTCCACATCAGATTATAATAGCACCAATATTTCATTTCCAGGTGGAAAAAACAAAAACAAAACAAAAACAAACACAGCCAGCCTTTAGCAGGATAAAACCACCTCTGTTTTAAGTCAGATGCTTTTAGAGACCCAGAAGGTGGGATAGAAGGAAAAAAAAAAAAAAAAAAAAAAGAAAAAAAGAGCAAAAAGGAGAAAGAAAAAAAAGAGAAAGACAAGTGAATCCTAGTGGATCAGATTTATGCCATATGGCAAAGTGATGAACCAAGCTGGTTGTTTCTGAGGCTGCCATAAACTCTGCTCATTCACATCCCCTGGAGATGCTCTGCAGGGGCATTCCCAGAGAAAAAGGGAGGAGAGCATGTCCCCGTGTGAATGCCTGATGGTGACACCTCCTTCCCCAGAGGCACCGCGTTATTAGGAGGGCAGATAGTGTGAAAATGCAGAAATATGTCAAAAAAAGGCCAGAGGAGTGGATAGGGAAACCTCTCCCAGGTCTGCAGCCTGGCCAGCAGAGGTGTAAAACCCCACAGGGGTTTAAAGTATGGGCTGGCAGTGAGGGGAGGAATTTCCCCCTTTCATTCTGGAGGACAGAACAATGTTGGCCAACCACAACCAGGTGAAATGCAGTGAAATGCAGTGAAATGCAGTGAAATGCAGTGAAATGCAGTGAAATGCAGTGAAATGCAGTGAAATGCAGTGAGGGCTCCTGGGGAAGCTTTTGGAAATGCCATTCTTTGCGGATTTTTCAGGGCAGCTCTGGGCACAGCCTTGGGCATCGCAGCTTTGGCAGCCTCAGGAGCCACTGGGGCATAGAAGGGGAGAAGGGTGGGCTGGGGAGGGGATGGGGCAGAGGCAGAAGCAGTTTTTATTAAGCCTTTGCTTTTTCTAGTGAGCAGCTGCCCTTGGGTTTTTGCATCTTTATGGGCTTATAAAGAAAAAAAAAAACAAACAGGAAAAAAACCCCATATTTGGGCATGCTGATGAGAAGACCTGTTATTAAACATACCAGAGGTCACAGAAAAAGGCAGTTTGAAGCTGTCCAGGCTGTCCTGTTGTAAAAGCTGCCAGATTTTTTGCCAGGTTTTGCAACTGTGCAGAGGCACCACTGGCAGGCTGAGCCTCCCAAGCTCCTTGTGGGCAACTTGGCAGTGACGGGAGGTTTCTGGCAGGTAAACAAAGCTCTGGTGGTTGGCAGGCCTCTCTGGAGACTGTGGAAGCAGGGGATATAAAAAGAAGGATGATTTTGGATCGGCTGAAGCCCCAGGTCTGTGCTTGCAGAGGAGCTGCAGGTCACCCTGGGCTGGGGGAGAGCTGCTCCCAGGGATGCCAGCAGGAGCAGGGTGAGGCATCCACTCTCCATGGAGGCAGGGCTGGGTCATCAGGGGCTCCTCTCAGGAAAAAAAAAGAAATAAAAAGAGAAAGATAAATCCAACACAGCTCCTCCAAAGCAGCTGATGTACCTTGAAACAAGTTATGAAAGCACTCTTCATTTTATGTAACAAAACCTTTTATTTTAATCTCCTCATTTCAAAGTGCCTGGGGTATAAAAAAATGAGCTGTTCTGATGAATGCTTCAGATTTCACAGCAGCTTCATTGGGAATTTAAGTCCAGTTAACTTCTTACAATGTAAGAAAATTTCCAGTGACACTGGATTCATTTTGTTCCCCCAGTTTGCTCCCCTTTGGTGCCCAGTCTGTGCTGTAAGAGTTTAGTGCACACTGAAAGAAAAATCCCCTGCAGACTTGTGGGGGAGGCAGCAATCTTTGGTTGGAAAAGATAATTTTTTTTGTAAAAGGCAGCCTTTCCCCCAGCTGAACCCTGAATCAGTTAGTGGCACTCACCATCCTCAGCTGGCTGAAGAACCCCTCCTGGATGTGGGTGTATCATTGCATTGCATTATTTCTCTGACTGATATCATGGGAAAGGCTTGGGGTTCCATCACTGAGTAAAGCAGACTGCTATTAGGCTCCTGGATATCCAAAATTCTGGGGTTTTTTCCACCTTTTTTGCTGTCTTTTTTGATCAAATGAGATGCTCATATTATTCTAGGTGTGAGAAGAGAGGCAGACCAGCATCAGATGATTTTGATATCAGTTCATTTAACAAAACCACACAAAATCCAGCTTTGATGGAGAAATCATCAAGTTTTCCTGCTACCAATGCTAAATATCCCCTAGCTGGCATTCCTGCCCCTCTCAGGAGGCCTATCCTTTGGGTCACAAAAGCTTGTTCAACCCCTTTTCACATCTTCATATGCATACACTTACACATCCCAACCCCCAAAAAATACTCAGCTAAAAAAAGGCCTGCACAAAACAGGTTAGAACCCACAATATTTTCCTTAACTAAACCCATCAAGTGGGCCAAACCCAGTTTGGCCAGTAAACCCTGGAAGAGAAGGTTTGAACTCCAAGTCAAGGAACCATCCAGCCTGTAACAACACTGAATACAAAAGGTCTAAGCTCTCCCCTATTAATGAGCACATCCATCAAGAGGCAGAGCAGTGGCTTGTGCTACCTGTCACTCTGACTGCTGCTAATGAACAGTCCTGATTAAAAACTGTTCTCTCCTCTTCTGCCCATATTAGCATTCTGAAGGAAGTTCCTCTAGTAAATTAAATCTTAAGTGAAATGTTCGTTAGAGGTCGTTAAAGCATATTGGAAATCTACTAGAATGGGGCTAGATTTGAAAGTACTTTTAATTCATTTAGGGTCAAATCATCCCTGGGATGTCAAAATGGTCTCTCATTTTATCCCCCAAAACTACACTTCCAAGAGGCAGGTGAGAAAGGTGGCAGGATTTACAGGGTAACAAGTGGCAGAAGGTGATTAGCAGCTCCACGTGTGAAGATGAAGCAGGGAGGGCAGCGCACAGTCTCACCAGCAGAAGGTGAGCCAGCACTGACAGCTGGGCTGTGTCTGCTCAGGTTACCATGAGCTTCTTGCTTCAAAGCCTGCCAGTAACACTCAGGGTGCCAGAAAGCTCCCAGAGCTGATTTGGGCTCCCAGCACTCGGCAGCCCCTTGGGCTGAGCACAGCAGTGCAAAATGAGAGCCTTGAAATGGGAACGAGCTGACACTGCCTGCAGCCACAGCTCACTGTGCCAAGGGATGTGGCAGAGAAAGGGCCCTTCTCTTGTAAGAGAACCAGCTGAAATGATGGAAAAGCAGGAACTAAATCTGACCTTTCATTCCCCAACACAGCCAGCACTGCCCCATCTTCTCCAGGTATAAAGTGATGGGTTGGTACAGGCTCCAGAAATCAAGCTCATCCATCATGCATGTTTGAGATCTGAGGGAAAGGTGATTAAAATGCCTAGGTTTTTAGAGATTTGAAGAAAGTAGCTAATGCTACATTGCAGGATAGGTTCTGGGTTACCCTGGGAGAGGCTGGGAGCCTGCCTGAGTTGCAGCCCAGTGTTATGTCAAGGAAGGGAAAACCAGCAATGTCTGTCCCATGGCAGGCAGGGAGTGCTCCCTTCCTCTGGTCCTTTACCCTGATAACACATTAATCACTCAGGCTTTACAGAACAGAAGGAATTCACTTGCCTCGAACTGATTATTGGGATATGCTAATGAGTTCTCAGTCATAGCTTGATAATTGCAGGAAGCATCTGAGACCTTAAGAATTGCATCTCTAAAACCAGATGTTTAGATAATGAGGTCCTCAAGAAACCCAGCTAACAGTAATTAAACAGATAACAAATTTAACATTTAACAGCACCAATTACTATTTTTTTTTTCCCCTTAGCAAATTACCACTAAATTAGAAATCACCATTTCTTTGCCCTGTGGCTATTTTTTAACTCAAAATGACAACGGGGGGAAAAGTAAAGCGTCTCACAAAGCCTTTATTTCTCTCTGTTTTCACTGTGGATCCAAAGCAGGGAAAAGAGGGAAGGCAAATAAATGTCACTGAATTAAAGTAATGAGTACTGGGACACAGAGAGGAGTATGTGGAAAAGATCAAATAAGAAATTTCAGGGATGTATTAAAGAGCTACAGTAAATTGGGTGGTGGTGACTCAAGGAAAACAAGATCTAAATGCTCCTTATAGGAATTACCAGTGCCTGACAACAAATGCATCCTCAGGCAAAGGTGATTGCACAAAGAGAGAAGTCAGGGACCTCTCTGAGGCTGGAGAAGCTGCAAAACACATCAGGGCGCCTGCTTGGCAACAGGGTTTCAAATCCCTGCCCTTAAATACACACTTGCCCTGCTAAAGCTGGAGGGCAGCCATGGGAGAGCAGGAATATAAAAATTCAGATTTAAATTCAGAATATGTCAGCATTACAAAGACAAAGAACTGCACTAATGCTGCTCTCTATGGACAGATAAAAGCAAAACTCAGAGAATATGACTTGCAATTTTTTTTCCTATTTCTGTAACTGTCTAATACTCTTGGGACCCCTCTGGGATGTTATTATATCATTGGAGGCTATTACTGGAGAAGGTAACAAACCTAGGGAATTTCAGGAATGAGGGAAAGGCTGTGCTGAACAATGGATTGCAGTTTTTGCTGCCAAGTATCCCACAAAGGCTGAGAAAGAAGCAAGCAAAGGCCCCTGAGTTAAGGTTTGAGTACAGCAGGGACTGTTAATTAATGCCTTTAGCATGTCATGAGCCACATTTGCTGAAATGGGAATATCAGGAGGGAATACCATGCACAGCCTGGATACAGGCAGCATTTGTACCAGCTGTGGAGAGCTCACTCAAGGGTTTAATGTGCCTGGACAGAGGCTCTCTTCTCTCCAGTTTATCTGCTCCACCAGCCCAGGATGTCATCCTGTTTGTTATCAGATTGAATGGGGTGGGGTTTGGGGCACAATTGTCCCACCCCACCCCAAGGTCCTGTAGTTTCCTCTGGTTTTATATTGAATTTGGCTTCACATTCATTTTATTATTGTCAGGGTCACCCTGTATGTTTCCATCCATTATGCAGGGGATGTTATTTCTCTGATCTGTGCAGTGTCTGGGGGATCAGGATGCTGCATATTCATCACCTCAAACTTTCCTTCCAACTTTTTGTTTTTACTCCTTCGCTTCCTGTTTCTGCAGCTGCCCAGTTTTCAAAGAGATGTAACTCAGCTGCTTTCCTGCCTTCCTTTTCTTCCTTTAGGTCCTGTTCCCTTTTATTATCATTCTTCAGGAACTGACAAGCAGCTGTTGGGTGGCTGCCTAACATTTTATAAATCATTCCATTTCCCTCCTGTGTGTGATCCCTGGCCACCTTTAGGTATTCTTCCACAGCTTTCCAGTCCTGCCAGCCATCACAAGTGCACTCTTCTGAGGGTTCAGGACTTGGATCCCTTCCATGCTTTTGTAGGAATCAGGGATATCACTTGCCATCCTGCCCACTCTGCCGATTTGTTAAGCATTAGTGGTTTTGGGTTGCTTGAAGTTTCACCATCAAAGGTATTAGCAGAAGTAGGTTAAATATGAATTTGTAAAAGTGGGACTTAACAAAATTTGATGGCAAGGGTCACTCTATTACTACACTGATGAAGCACACAAAGGAAAACTGAGTTAAAATTGATTTAGGATGATTTACACGCAGACTGCAAAATGTCAAGGGCAACCCTCCCATTGATCAGATCTTACTTTCTAAACCCCTGATAAAGCTTAGGTGAGCTAGGTCCAACCTTAGTCTCAGATTTCATCAACAGTTTTTATCTAAAAAACTTTATTTAGCAGCACTTAATCATTGACTAAACATTTATGGAGTGAATCAATAGGATTTACTACAGTCACAATAGTGATTTAATTATAGATCTGAGATTCCAATGTTTACACTATACTTGCTATAGGGATTTAAATCAATTAACACATGCACACACAAAGGAAAAAAATAAAGAGAAATATATGTATGAAGGAATAAATACATAAAGGTATTCCTGTTAAAAATTCCCCTTGAGTTCAGTGAAATACTTCAAATGTCTTGGTATTTCTCAATGGGTGATGATGGAGCCTTGAGGAGTGAGGAATTTCATCCCAGGCCTTGTTGTCAGCTTTTGACAACCATCCTCTGAGTGTAGAAAAGCTGAGGGTTGGAGAACTCAAGAGATCTCCTGATCTCTTGCTTTTCATGCTAATCTGGCCCACATTCTTTAGTCATTTTATCATTTTTCTCTCAAACAGGGAGTTTCCAACTTTCCAGGCCTTTATCTCCTCTCCATCTTCTGGTTACCTCAACATTCTTGAAAGGTCATAAATTTAAGATCCCAGATATCCAGTCTTCAACTCCCTTTGGCTTTGTTTATTGAAGCTTGTCAGGGTCAGTTTCAGCAAACCTAAGCTTTGGGTGATTTCATGATCAAAGTAACAATAAAGATCTGTGAAGAAACTGCCAAGTGCTCACACAGGCAAGATGATGTAAATTGAGATGATTTCTGGCTGCTCCATTTTCCCTCCCCAGGGCCTATAAAAGATTTCCCCAGGCTGACCTCACAATTCTGAGGTGGAGTAAGAACCTTCAAGAAAAATGATGATGAAAACCCCAGTCATTTAATAATAAATCAAGACCAAAATGAATTTGTAATAATTGAGGCAATGAGTTAACGCTTTGGATTGAGTCTCATAATTTTAGAATGGGAACCACTTTGCAGATCTTCTCTCTCAGCCTTTCCTTGGCCTTTTGCAAGCCCCCACAGGCCGTGTAGCAGCTAATTAAAAATGTCACTTAGGGATGCTAAAAGGATAGAAGTGCTTTCCAAGAGCCAGCTGCTCTCTTTCTGCCCAGAACTCTCATTCTGTGCTGCAGCTCCTGTGCTCAGGACAGCACCCAGCACTGTCCTGTGTCCTCAAAATCAGCATTTCAGGATTTCAGCCCATGAATTGCTGAAGCACAGCCTGAAATTCTTGCCTACACAGCAGCCTGGGGAGAGATGTGCCTTCCCAGCACCATCCAGGAGCTGGGATTCCCATGGGGCTGAAGCTTTAGACAGCTTGGTGCAGCTTTGCACAGCAAGGTCGTACTTGATAGACAGACTCGAGGGAGCTTTCTCAAAAGGAGAGGAGCCTTTTACTTTATTCTGATTTGTCCTGTGTTTCTGCATCTCTATTACAGTGACAATTGGCAATTTTTAGATTAATTTTGTTTAGTCTGGGGCAATTTCCCCTTATGGCTGGGAAGAGTCATTCACTTCTCAGGGGAAAACTCACCAGCTTCAGTTCAAATGTTTGTGAGAGACTTTGGGAGGAAGGGAGAAGGGGTAGGTGGCAATGGCCTGGACACATCACTTTTAGCAAGGAGGGGAAAACTCCAATGTCCTGCTTTGCTTTGGAAGAGTTGCCCAGCTGGGGTGCCTGGAGGGAGCTCTGAGCCCAGGCATGAGTGCAGCACTACTGAAAATGCAAATAACTCCCCTCTTACATTTTCTACAGTTATTAAATACACCACAATAAATTTTAATTCTATTTTGGAAACAAAACTCAGGCTTTCCTTTCCATTTAAAACTGCCTTTTTTTTTTTTTTTTTTCCTCTTTGCATTTTTGTCCAACTAACACCATGGATATTTTCCTCCACATTTCCAGTGCACCATACCCTTGTTTCAAAAGGTTTTTCCCACTCACCTTCAACAACTCTGGGTTTCCAAGCAGGCACCTCTTGGGGTCACCCACAACCCTCCATCTCAGGCAGCGAGGAGCACCCTTCACCTCAGAGAGGGGAGGAGCAGTCCAGTGTTTGGGGGGTTCCTGGGGGTCTCTGGGAAGGGGGAAACAGAGGGAGAAGTTCCCTCTCCTGGAGCACTGGGACCAAAGCAGGGAATCCATTCACTGCCAGGGTGTTTGCAGGGCTGGTTAGCCCAGGTTTGGCCACCATCAGAGCACTTCAGCAGGGCAAAGGGGAAGTCAAACATTTCCTACCGATCCAATAAATCAGCAGCTGTGCTATTTCCCAGCTATTGCATCATTATTACTTCATGCCTTCCCCTGCTCTGCAGGAAGCCATTTGACAGGCAATAAAACAGAGCCTGTGGAGTCTGGTGGGGTAAATCAGCTCCACCCAGACTCTCTCAGTACATTCCCCAAAGGCAGGGCCTGGGGGACAAGTCACCTCCCTCCTCCAGCATCATTCCAAGATCACCACATCCCTGGTCCCAAGAGAAAGGCAGGAACAACCCACTCCTTAACCTCATTTATCTGTCTGTATGAAGTGAGGATCTCACTATCTGTCTTTACAAGGTCCCAATCAATTTCTTAAATATCTGTGCCCTCCTTCCAGCCCTTTGCCCCTGCACTATTCCTGGCAGCCTGGTGGCTCAGGAACTGATCCAGCTGAAAAGCAATCCCATTTTTGGCTAGCTGTGGTTTCCAGCAGGATCAGCTCCTTGGCAGCTGAAGGGAGGACTCTGAAGTGCCCTGCACTAAATCCACCCCCCCAGCTGCTTTGAACCATGTGTGTTTAACCAGGAGCAGGTGGAAATTTCAGCACACACCTGAAAACCTCATCTGTGCCTGCCCCTGTCACCCTGACCCATCCACGGCACCTCAGTTGCTGCCAGTGCTGCTTAACTGTCTGCTGCAAGAACCTGAATTGTGTCAAGGGGGTAAAAAAGCCTCAAGAATACTGGAGAATTATTCAGATCCAGGGAATAATACAGGTGACCTCTAAAGGTGGGCCTCAGATAATTTGGGTGTGTTTGCTCTTACTGACAAGGGCACCTGGGGTTTTTTGGTAGCAGTGATTTAGCAAACTGTCATTTAAATATTAAACACAAAGCTCAACCTTTACTAGCATAATAAATATAATAAAGTTATAATAGTTTATTATAAACCTTAATAAAGCTGGGTTTTGCACTCAGCCTTGCTGGTCAACAGCAAAGCCCCAAATCCCCAACTGGAGGAGCCCAGGCTGAAGAAGGCACCTGAATGTGTTGATGCTGCATCTGCACCCAGGACCCAGCTGTGAAATGCTGGTACCAGTGCAGGGGGATGTTAAACCACTCCCTGATTTCCCTGCAGCTGAGGTATTGCTGACAGCAGATTTAATTGCCTTTGTCCTAGCAGGCAGCTAATGAGCATTATGAATAATGCTGTGGCTTTCCAGCCCTCCTGAAGCCATTTGTGGCACCTGACTCATAATTCAGCTCGAATCAAAAGGCTGCCAACCTTGTGTATTACCCTTCTGTTCATATTTTATGATTATTATTCAGGCTAGTCTTTGGAATTAAAAGGGGACAATGGGACTGGGAGGTGGTTTTAGCTTTTATTATTTCACTAAAATTCCTCTTGGTTGTGTGTCCTGTAATGATCTCCTGTTGTGTTTGCAACTAAATTTATTTATCCAAGGAAAACAGGGGTGAAAAGAAGTCCAGCAGGGGTAACCAACCTGCACCATGGAGAGGGCTGGGCTTTGGGCAGTCACAGTCCATGGCTGGGACAGGAAAGTGAGGACTCCAGCTCCTTTCATCCCCAGCAGCACTCCTGGGGCATGGACAGGGCCTGCAGAGCTCAGAGGCAGACGAGACCTTTCTGTAGCAGGTAAATTCCCTGTTCAGAAGCTGAGTTACATCCAAAAATTCTCCCCGGAGTCACACCCACCTCCTAAGTCTTTTCCTCCTTACATTTTGCTCCCCCTGGCTGTCTGGTCTCTGCAGCACCCCAGCAGCATTCAAGCCCGTCACAAGGGGTCAGCAAGAGCAGTGTTTTTCACTCAGTTCAATTCTCAGCTCTCCCGGCTGTCTCAGGGACAGACCTGGCTGCCCCAGGAGCACTTGTTTTCAGGAGAAACTCCTTTTCTTTCAGGACACGTGAGTGTCTCCCACCACAGATCCCCTGGGGTATGAGATAAATACAGATAGAGATAGATACAGACAAATAGATGCCATCGAATGGTTTGGGTTGGAAGGGATGTCAAATATCGTCCAGTTCCAGCTCTCTGCCATGGGCAGTGACACCTTTCACTAGACCAGGCTCAGAGCCACATCCAGCCTGGCCTTGAACACTTCCAGACTGGATGGAGCCCTGAGCATCCTGTGGAAATGGATGGAGCTGGACAGAGCTCTGTACACATCTCCATATAAATAGATATATTCATCTCTTTGCCTGTGTGCACCCATGTGAATTGATTATGGTGTCATTGCTATCGTGAATCTGTAATTAAGTCACTGTTATAATTGTAGCTACTCCTATTGAATCACTTTTTAAATGTTAAATTAGTTGATGATTAAGAGTTTCTAACCCCTTCTGAACCTTTATCTTCTCATATCCATATACTTTACCCCCTTACCCTTCTGCATCTCTGGTCTTTGTGTAAATCATCCTAAATTGACTCTAATCTGATTTTCTTATGTGTGCTTCATCCATGTCCTAAGTAATAGAGTCGCCTTTGCCACTGAACTCTAATAAAAGTTACACTCTCATAAATTCATATTAAAACCTGCTTCTTGCCAACTCCTTTGACAGTGCTTCTTCAAGTGGCTCAACTGCTCATTCTCACAGGGCTGTGAGACTTTCCCCTAAAATATCCAAATATTTTCAGGCCCTTCCCCAGCTGCTGTTTGTATGAGCAATAGGAGAAACAAACAGATTAAATGGAAGCATTGGGCAGCTCCCAGAGCTCTGGTATCTGGTTTTGGTGAGACTTGGAATGTGTCCCACATTGGGAGTGCTGGGAAGGAGGGTACAGGCTCAGGAGAGGCAGGTGAGGTGTAAGGGAGAGGTTGCACAGCCCCTGCAGTCAGTGATGATGTGGTTCAGAGCCTTGGAGTGACGACTGGGGGGGATAGAAAAGAGGAAATTTGTAGTGGGTGTGTGTTACTGATGGCCCAGCATCAATAAGTTATTCTACAGGCACTTAGGAGAAATTTCTGGATCTTCATCCCTGTGAAAGATTTCAACTTCCCAGACACAAGCTGGGAATATCATTCTGCTGAGCAAATCTTAGAAATTTCCAACTTTGGTAGGAGGTAATTTCTTATCACAGACACTCAGTGAGACAACTCACAGAGATGCTCTCCTGGACCTGCCCTTTGTGGAGAGCAGAGGACTTTTGTGGGATGTGGTGTTTTGTGGCTGCCTTGGCCACAGTGATCGTGAAATGGCCAAGTATAAAATTTTCAGTGCAATGAGAAAAATATTCAGTGTAATGAGAAAAAAGGGCAGCAGAGTTGCCACCCTGGACTGCACGAGAGCAAATTTCAGGCTATGCAGGGAGCTGTTTCAATGGAGTACACTCAGAATCTGCTTCTGAGGGTTTAGGGAGCACACAAGGGTGGGCCAGACTTTAGGAATCACCTTTTAGAACCACTGGAGCAGATGATTCCACTGCAGTTTGAGTGAAGCAAGTGGAGTTTGGCCAGCTTGGCTGAGCAGGGATCTCTGGAAACAAGGTCAGGCTGCACAGAAAGATCACAGAGCTGTGGTTCACATATGTAGGGAGAAGACACAAAAAACCAAAGCTCCATTAAAAGAGAAACATCACCAAGGGAAAAAAACAGAGACCCATGCTTAGGAAAGGAGATGTATTTTATTGAAAAAAAAAAATTACATTTCACTTATACACCATGAAAATACTGAGTTGTGTGTTATTTTCTTAAGAAGAGGTCAAGACTTGCACAAGAAAACCACATTCTTTATTACAGCATTACTCCACGAGATGAGGCTCTGGTGGCATCTGCACTGGGCATTTTCACTAAACAGTAGAGCAGGGCTAAATGTGCTTTGGGCAAAAACCCTAAATATTGGCCTCTTCCAGGTGCTACTGCCTGTTGAAGACATGGCACTCATTTGGTCAATACTGAATTATTTCTGACTTAGAGACAAATCTTACAGTTTCTCTACTCACATAGGTCCTAGGCAAATTCATAGCTATCCCTCCCCTCCACTTTTTACAATTTTGATTAATTTTTCACATTCAGCCAGATAAAAGCATGTTAAAGCAGTGTACGGGCTGCCAATCTCCCAGAAAGGAAACAACACTGACAGGGGATGCAGCACACTAACAAACACTGACAGCAAATGGCAGGATCATTGGATGGTGCTGAATTCTCCAGTTTCCTCCCATCACTGCAGCTCCAGCAACAAGCCCAAGTTTCCTCCCCACCAAGGCGTGTGTTCACATCCAGCAGCTCTCAGGCACTGAATACAGGAGCTGTACCAAATGCAGGACAGGTGACATCCCAATGCCATCTGTCACAGCTGTGTCCCAAGGACTGTGCTCCAAGCCAGCTGGGACAGGCTCTATCACACCTCTGAAACCCCCTTGTGAACTAGAGATCTCTTACCAATCTGTCAATGAAAATTAATACTAATGCCACATAAATTCCCAGGTAACTGCCCTTATTTATTGATTGATTTAGTGATTTTTTTCCTTGCTTAAAGCTGGTGGGAAGGAAAAGGTCATGACCTGGACAACTCTGACACCATGCAAGTGCTGTGAAAACAAACCTGACGTTTTCTCCACCTGGATCTCCCTATTATATTTCCTATTTAGACCACTGATTTATTCAATGCTATTTTCTACTCTGCTAGGCACAAGCATCACAAAGATCATAAAGAACAGCCACACCAAATTTTTTAGTATTATAATATTTTTGCAACATGGGATGGATTGAGAACACCAAACTCTGCTGAATTGCCAGCTCTTCTTTCAAGTACTTCACTCAAAAAATTTTCTTTTCTTTACCACTAACCATGCAGCTCTGCAATTAGGTCCTGCTCACCCAGCACCTCGCTGCCAGGGGGAGAGGCAACTCCACTCTCCCTCATTTTCAGCAGCTGCATTGTCCCAGACCCTCTCTAGGAGCAGCATGGGCACTTATCTGTTCCCAGGATGAGGAGGTTAAGGGAACTAAAGAAGATTAAAACTTCAGGGGGTTTGACTGGATGAATTCCCCATTGATTTTAGCTCCTTCATGTCCCTTGTTATGGGGACAGGCATATCAGGGACAGCAGAGATGATGGGAGAGCAAGATTAGGGTGCAGTTTTATGGTGTAGCTGAGATGGACAAGTTAGATCTATGACAGCAGCTGATAATTCTCCACCTTTCTTTTCAAAAGCACAAAAGCCAAGCCTGAATCATCTGAATAATGCACTTCCAGAGTCTCTTGTTTCTCCATGGCCTGCAGAAGAAATCTAAGGGAATTATTACACTGTGGCCAGGGAAAGAGGGGGCTGTACACCAGGAGCTTCTGGGTGCACAGAGTTGTGCTGAACCACAGCCTCGGTCCAGCACTGCCCAACAAACCCAACAGCTCCCCACTTGCTCAGAGTAACTCCTCCACATTTCCCCCACGGGAGGATGCAGGCAAAACTCTGCCACCACCGTGGGGATGCTGCACCCACAGATTCCCAGGGGAGGAAAAGCCAGGCACAACATCTCCCCAGCACTGCTTCTCCCTGCCACAGCCTCCCTCCTCAGCAATTCATTATTCATCTCGCTGACATTTCTCCTGCTAACTTAGCAAAGCAGAAGGGCTTCTTTTTTAACACATCCAGAAATTGGGAACTCTCGGGAGAAAAACTCATGATAAATTCTCCTCTACTTTTTGCAGTGGTGATTTATTCACAAGAGTGGTGAGGATGCTGCCACGTTAATTAAAAGGGATGTGACAAGTGATCCTCAGTTTTGCCAAATCACCAACTGCTCTGGTAGGTAATGACATTTATCATAGGATAATGCTCAAAAAACTCTTTTATGATGCAGACCCTTGTTCTTTTTACAGAGACCCTGAAGTTCAGCCAAAAAAAATTAATCTGGACAGTATGTGGCCAGTTGTGCTTTAGCCCTGGTCTCCCAGCCATAAGAAACAGACTCAGTGTATTTAGCAAGATGAAAAAAATCCTGCTCTGGTTTTGAACCTTGTGAGAGGCTTTGTCTTTTGACTGAATGGGATTTTATTAATAACTCAGCTCTCCTGGAAGGTATTTATGAATTTGAATTCAGAACAAACAACTAAAATTCTTCATTCTATTACAGCTGACAAACCACAAGGAAAAAAAAAATCTTTACTTTCCCCATTTGCCTATTCACCTGTCTGTGCACAGGTTTAGCACAAGCTATGAATTAGCTTGGTCAGCTCCATACAATGGGAACAAGCCATTTCTGTTCCATCTTTTGGCTTGTCCATGTATATGTCGCTATTAAGCACTTTTAAGACCTCCCTGTCTTATTTAGTTAAATAAACAAACCCATCCCAAATTTTTGATCTAACCTAGATGCATTCAAAACTTCTTTCCAATGCAAAATTTCAGGCATATAATGCAAAGCTTACCTGATTTTAAAATGGATAAGGTAGCAATATTTAGGGTTTTCTTTTTAAACAATGGTTATCTACCATCCTATTGCCTCTCTCTACAATCAAGCGTACAAGCCTTACTGCAGGAAGGACACAACTTGTAATGGCCAACCAGAAAAATACACAAACACTAGAAAGCCTACAGTTTCATCAGAAATGAAATCATTTGCTATTACACAGAACTTCATTGTTTTTCTGGCACAGAAGTCGTTGAATTACTACACATGCCTCAAGGACAATCATTTAAGATGTGTAAACAGATAACAGGTCCACCTAGTCAGTACAAAGCACCACACAAACTTTAAGTACATAGAAAGTTTGCTCATAAATATTTCTTTGTTTAACAATTCAGCACTAAAAAAATATTACTTAAAAAGGCATCTTTTATTAAGTTATTCAGTTTGTCCAGGGCTGGTGGGGTTGTACTATCCCTACTGTATTACAGCCACCTGACTCTCTTTCCAAACCATTTTACTTCTCTGGAAGAAAAGGCTATGTGTGGCTGGGACCCAAAGCTTCAGCACAATCTATAAAAATATAATTCTTTAAGACCTTCTGCTCACATCCTGAAGGCCTACTCAGCCAGCCCCCCAAATTCTGTTTCCCACCCCTACCACATTGCAAATAAAGCTTCAACATACACACACACACACACGCACACACACAGAGTACATAAATTACACTCTTCTACACACAGATTTTTCTAAACAGCAATGCAACCACGAGGGCAATAGGTAAGTGTGATTCCAGTGGTAACATATGGCACAGCCTTCTCATATTGCTGGTTTTCTCTCTCTGAATAATGTGCTGCCTTATTCACTGCTCTGCACGTTGGGGGATTTATTACCATTATTTGCACTGTGGAGGCACTGAGTCAGGAATGCACATTTAGGAGCATCCCATCTGCCTCGAGGTCCTCTGCTGCCACAGCAGTAAAAGCACCAAACTGGTGGCACTGGGGCTGCCACCTGGCACTGGTTTCCTGGTGAAGCAGATGGGAGTTTTCCTTGGCTGTTGAATGCCACACCACATTCCTCCCTTCTGGAAATGGGTCTCTCCTGAAGCAGTGCCCTGACAGCAGCAGCCCTTTGCTCAGGGCACACTCCTCCAGTGGCTGACAGAACCTCGGGGATTTACCTGAAATCTGCTCCTGCATGCATAAACTCATTGGTTTCCTCATTTATTGACAATAATGCACTTTCAAGAGTTTTCATTTATTTGAAAGGGCTATTTTTGGGCTGTCATTGAACATCTTGAAGCTTGGTTTCCACGGCAGACAAATGTCTTTAATGGACATGTTTTAGAAAGCTACAGAATTGCTCAGCAGGCTCTCACTTACCAGGAACATGAAGAACATGTGCTTTCAGCAAGAACATGTCTCTGGGTAACTAATCCTGGGATTCTAAACAGGAGTGCAGGAATGACTGCAGTCAATAAACCAGTAAGGCAGCAAGGGGATGTAAAAGGGACGTGTTTCTTATGAAGAAATAGTTTAGTACCAGAGTGACCAAAATTCGTAACGTGTCTCAACTTTTAAAAGCATTCTTCAACTGGACAAGAACCTTTACTTGGGAGAGCTTCTTTAGTATAAAACCAAACCTGTCCAGGACACAAGTGTAATGATACAGCACTTTCTGCTCTCCTTAACCTCCTGCTCCAAACTCCTCTCCTCCTGCTGCAAACCACCACTCTGGCAGGGACACTGCTGAGTGCTGGCAGAAGCTCTTGTTCCCACACCAGAAACATTTGTTTCCCACTCTACAGCCCTGTGTGCTCTACCCTACACAGCGAAGGTAAAAACTCAGTGGAGTGCAGTTAAATGCTGCACAAGAAACAGATCTCAAAATGAGTTATGGTTCTTATTCCAAGACCCTCTTCTCACCTTGTTTGCAGGAAAAAAGAGCACAACACAATGAGGTCCATATAAAATGTAAGAGGAATGCAAGGGAGTGGTGAAGAATGCCAGCAATTTTCTTCCTATGAACCATCTTTAAGAAAAATAAAAATTAAGACAACAAGCACATTACTCACTTCCACATCCATATCTTACAGTAAGATGATTACAGAGCATAAATGTGCTCTCTGCCATTAACTACCCTTTCTCTATCCTAGGACATAACTAAGGAAACATTTAATTACATCCACTTTATTCAGCAAGACTATCAAACCATTCTTGTGCTGTTTAATTCTGAAATGATTAACATATTTAAAAATAGGATCTAACAATTTGTGTGTGCACAGTATAATAAATGTAGATGTTTTTATTACAATCTTCCTTGCCACATATTTTAAAATAAAATTAATCAATACAATCACCGTAACAGTCTCAGACAAAAAAATTAACACCATCCAATCAAGACACAGTTAAGATACTCAAAAGGCAGTATGAGTAGCTGGAAACCTTGGTCCTCTGATTCTTTTGTATAACACATGGATTATTCTCCCCACTTGAGATAAAAATCAGCACACAAACATTAATAATTCATACTGCAGGTTTCTTAAGTGTTTCTATTGAGTGTGAATAGCACTGCTTTTAGCACAATGTCTTTATGCACGTCTCAATTCTCAGCATGTAGAGACTAATCCAGGCCCAGAGTAGACTGTCTGTAAACAACTTTTGGTCTCTCCTGAACAGGTGGCTCCAAAAACCAGTGGACTTGAGCAGTGGCCACAGGCACTGCAAATCACTCCAGGAAAAGGGGATCCAACACAAATTAATTCCAGAATGGAGAAAGATTGTTAGGGGAAGTTGAGTGGACACAAGCACAAAGCATTCACCTCTCCCATGCCTCCATGTGCTGCAGCAGGAGAAGCCTCACTCTGACCTCACACATGTGGCAGTGAAGCCACCAGTCCCCAGCTGGTAGTGCTGGACTGCTGGGTTACACCTTTCCTGCTCTCAGGATGGCCAGGGAAGATTATCCATGTTACAGACTCCACTCTCTGGGCTAAAGTGCTTGTTCTCCTGTCATCAATTAGTACCTAAGCTAGTTTAGACTGACCTTTTATCTTTAACTAAAGGTTTACAAGTCAACAATGCTGCAAACACCAGACAACGCTGGTCAGTCTCCTCCAAGGCCCTAAATAAATAGCGGGCACTGTCTGACTGAAACACTTTCCAGCTGTATCAGACAGCAGGAACTCAGAAAAAGATACAGGTATTATATGCAGGAGGAGAGGAGGGAATTAAATATTAGACAGGACTGTGCTGAGTCTTTGAATTTTGTTCTGCACATAAGCTTTGTGTAACTCTAAACAAATAAAAAATGTGTACCTTGACATTCAAAAATACCTGTTAGACTGCTGTGGCTACAAAATGTTAGCTACAGAATATATTTACAGATAATTTCTGATGTTTGTTCCTGGCAAGAGATGTTAAGCCCAATTCTTCACTGAAGACATAAACCTGACCTAATTTAGATCAGGTCAGTGGGAGTTTAAAACAGGCATCACATGAATAACCCTCAGGGACTCAAGCAGATGAAGCCAGCAGCCCATTGCTACAGGATCCAACTACTGTGAAATAGGAACTTTTGCAAATTGAGCACATTAGTATGAATATTCTTTTCTTTTTCTTTTTTTTTTAACATGGGTGTGTCACAGATTCTAAGGAAGGTGTGAATTATTGAATGGATCCATTCTCTGAGGAAGTGGGGAAAGATTACACCTGACAGGTATAAACTGCTCCAACAAACATATCACTTTGTCTTTTATGTCAAGATCATGGCTCATCAGGGTTTACAATTAAAACCTTGTTTGCAAGGTAGCTCCAAGCTTCTTTATTTCAGAGAAAACAGCCCTTGCCTTTCTCCTTATCCTCCTGTGAAGTCTCTTTATTCTAATGGCAAAATAAAATTGTGCTGTCTCACACTTACTAAAAGGGCATTGACCATTGTCTGTACAGGCAGGGAAGTTCAGGATGTTGATCTCTTTTTCCTAAGAGGATGGCAGGGATTATGCACTTCCACATGAAATACTCTAATTTTAAAAGATAAATAAACTCATGTTTGGAATATGGCATGCAGCACATGGTTAATCAATGTCAGAAACAATTAAAATCCTTTTTGTGTTCAACTGTTGAAACCTGTCACCAGCTATAGTATTTAAATATCTTTGCTGAAAGCAAGTATCTCAAAAGAGGTTAATTGTCCTCCTGGCACAGCCACCCAAGCAAACAGCAGCTTATCTAAAAAAGGGGGGAATATCAGTATGAGTATTTTCCAGCCCATCTGGAAGCTGGTGTTGCAGGGAGAACAAAATTTTAAAATCCAGTGGTGCAAAGAAAGGCAGCTCAATGTGCTCAGAGAATCATGGAATGGCTGAGGTTGGAAGGGACCTCTGGAGATCCTCTGGCTCAACCTCTGAGCAAACAGGGCCAAGTACAGAAGGTTTACTCAGGGCCATGTTCAGTCAGCATCTGAGAATCTCCAAGAATGGAGACTCCACAACCTCCCTGTGCAACCTGTGCCAGTGTCTGATCATCTTCACAGTGAATTTTATTTTTCTAATGTTTAAATGGATTTTCCTGTATTTCATTTTGTGCTACTGTCTATTTATCACTTCTTGGGCACCACTGAGAGGAGCCTGGTTCCCTCTGCACTGCTTCCCATCAGCCACTTGTACACACTGTCAAGGTAGTTCACATCTTTTTACAGGCTGGGTATCAGCCATGAGCTCATATCTCTGACTGCTAATTTTAGCAGCTGTTCACAACACCAAAAATATTATTGCTAGAAAGGTATTTCATGACAGTGGTTAATAAAAACTGTGGCAGTAGAGTCACATTTTGTAGATAAATTCCTGCTAATTTTTTCCCTTAAATTGTCAAGTAACATGATTTTTTTTTTTCACTTTTGATGCCAAATGCAGGAGAGGAAATCAATCAGAAATGCAATTTCCATCCCCTTATGCAGTCTGAGACAAGTAAAGCTCATCAATTTGATCTGGATTTAACTTCACACTAGATGTTATCTTGGGACAAGCAAGAACATGGATCCCAGACAGAAGTCTTATGGAAGTGTGAGTGGCCAATACCTGTCAGCAGACCTGCCCTGTTGCTTCAGTATGTGGCTGTGATCCATAGGACTCTGAAATGATTAAAAATCCCATTTTGAAGCCTTATCAAGCAGAATTGTGAATTAAGAATAACATTAATAATAATGTATTTCCATAATCTCTAATTGGTGTTGCTTGCAGAGACATTATGAACAAGTTAATTATTCCATTTCATTGCAATTGGTAAACCAGTCCAGACCAGATCTTACTAAACCAAAAGTACTACTTTTGCCACATTGCTTCATTGCTAAGGCTGCCAGCAGTGCTCACTAATGTAAGTCAAGTGCCCATGTAGTTTTTAAGTAAATCCACCCACAATGAACAAACCAAAGCTGCCAACTTCCAGGGTAAGAGCTGCTTCCTCTTTTGCCCTTAGTTAAAAGAGAATCAAACCTGGCCTCAGAGGCCACACTCCTAACCAGTGCTACTGAACAAAGGCATGATCTTGTTAATCAAGATGTTTCTGGAGCAGTTTTTGGAGGAAAATCACGTGGGCACCCACGGACATGAGAAATAAGCAGCTGGAACCTGTGACAACTGAAACTGTGCAGCTGTTCATGGACAAGAAACAGGAGCAGAGATCAGCAACATGAATGACATCTCAAGGTCACTTCAGAGTACTGAACATGCCAAACATCTTCAAAGTACTCCTACACACAACCA